>NC_140907.1:35632484-35732633 GCF_045865225.1 Trachurus japonicus
ATTTTACAGCCTGAACCATGAGCTTCAACATCAAACACATGACCTGTGTGTGCATGTGTGTGTAATGCACAGTTTTTTCCAGTAGTAGACACTCTTGTATTGTGTCAAGGGAAATGTAGGTAGGAACCAAGGAGCTCATACAGTTTTTGACTGAAGCCACACCGGGACTGGGCCGACTGGTATTTGTACTGGTGACATGTGTTGGTGGAGATCTATGGACACTGAGAGAGTCTAATGAAGAAGTTGGACATCACTAGACACTACAGTCAACTATTAGCTCCTCTGGCAGCCCCTCAGTGGCTTGAAGCTCAGCCTCAGCTGCCACAGTCAAAATTTAAGGTCAACTAATAAACAGAGACAGAAACCAGACCAGTTCAGGACCAGGTCTTCATTCAGCTCACCTCTCTACACTTCTTGTTGTAGACAACCAATCAGGCACAGATGTGGAGCTGTGACTGTGACATGTTGTTGATCCAGAAATGTCTTGACAGGAGGAAGAGGAGTGGTGTCTCTGTGGACGAGCAGCTGTCCTGCTGTGGTCTCTGTCAGGACGTCCTGAAGGATCCAGTCTCCACCAGCTGTGGACACTGGTTCTGCAGACAGTGCTTTACCTCAGACTGGGACCAGTCTGGTTCTTCAGGACCCCCCTCCTGTCCCCAGTGTGGACAAAGACAGACAGCCAATCAGAGCAGCTGTGTACAAAGTGAGACTGAACATCTGTCTGTTGATGTGGTCATTTGTTGTTTTCTCCAGAGTCATTGTTCCATCACACAGCACTGACATTTACTGTAAGATGATGATTCAAACGTTCTCTTTGTTGTCTGTAGTTTTTCTATAGCTGATGAAAATAATCTGATCAGATTGTCAGACTCTCTGTCTTCAGTCTGACTCTGTCCTCTTCTTCTCTCATCCAGGCAGATCGTGGGTCTGCAGGAGGTTATTAGATCAACATACATAATCAGATCTGAGGGAGTAGATGTGAACGAGTGAACTGAAGGAGCTGAGATAAACAGGAAGTTGGAACAGGAAGTGGAACCCTCCTCAACAGGATCTACACTGAGCTCTAACATCACAGATGGACAGAGTGAAGAGGTTAATACCCAACATGAAAGTGAGACAGCTGGAAGACAACGTCCCAAGAAGAAGACCCTCCATGACACTCCAATCAAGTGCAACGACATCTTTAAAGACTTACCTGTCCAACAGAGAGAGGACATCTGTACAGTCTCACCTGTCCAACAGAGAGACGACGTCTCTACAGTCTCACCTGTCCAACAGAGATACAACGTCTCTACAAGCTCACCTGTCCAACAGAGAGACGACGTCTCTACAGTCTCACCTGTCCAACGGAGAGAGGACGTCTCTACGGTCTCACCTGTCCAACAGAGAGAGGACGTCTCTATGGTCTCACCTGTCCAACAGAGAGAGGACGTCTCTATGGTCTCACCTGTCCAACAGAGAGAGGACCTCTCTAACGGTCCCCACCCATCCAACAAGAGAGAGGAAAACTGTCTCTACGGTCATCACCTGTCCCACAGAGACCCATCAGAGTGGTTCTGACACAACGGCGTCCGCTGGCGTGGGAAAAACCATTCTCGGATGCAGAAGTTCACTCATGGACTGGGCCGAGGGCTTGGAGAACCAAGATGTCAGTCTGCTGGTTCTGTTTTTCGTTCATGGAGCTGAAACCTGATCAGAGATCAGCGGATTGAGTCTTTCTCCAAGAGCTGCTTCCATGTTTTCCCATCCAACATTTAGAGAAGGTGACAGCAGAGCAGCTGGCTGTCCCTGTAAACTTCTCTTCATCTTTTGACCGGCCTGGATGAAAGCCGACTGTCACTGGACTTCACAACAGGGAGGTTGTGTCCTGAGGTCACACAGACATCATCAGTCCCAACGGTGCTTGCCCTGACAAACCTCATCCAGGGGAATCTGCTTCCCTCGGCTCCTGGTCTGGATCAACCTCCCGACCAGCCGCAGCCAATCAGATCCCTCCTACATTTGTTGACAGGGGTAAACAGAGGTCCGAGGCTTCCACTGACCTTCCCAGGATGGAGGAGTACTTCAGGAGGAGGTCCAGTGATGAAGATCTGGTCCAGAAGAATCATTCTCACAACATCAAGACGTCCAGGGACCCTCCACATCATGTTGTCAAGTCCCAGTCTTCTGCTGGATCAGTGCTACAGTTCTGGAGCACATGTTGACCACAGACCAGAGAGGAGAGCTGCCCAAGACCATGACTGACCTGTTCTCACACTTCCTGCTGGTCCAGACAAAGAGGAAGAACAATAAGTACGGTGAGTGATAGAGGTGGATGGGACATATTATAATCTGCTGAAATACAGCTCTGATCCTGGCCAATGGCTGTGCAGCCTCCTCCAGTCACAGTCATCTGCATCATGTTGTTGGATCAGATATGTGCACAGAGGTGAGGCAGGGTAACACCTCTGTTACTGAGACCACTTTATTCAGGAATTATCAGCATGATGAGGTTGTTGCTTGTGTTAAAGCATGACTTCAACTCAGTATCCTGGGTCTCCCTCAGCGCCCACAGAGGGCTGCTGTTTCATCCCTCTCACTGCAGGTATTAAAGGAGAGTTCCTGTCATTTTCTAAGAAAAGCTCGGTTGGGACCAGGCTATGAGTTAAGCATACGTTACCACGGTGATCTAGACGGGTTAAAAAAGCCACCTTTGTGATACAGGGAAGCCTGGCTTTAGACTCAACATAGCTCCATAACACACGAAAATCGCTTCTTGATACAGCTCTCTGAGCCACCATCCGATCTTCCCTCACTCAGAGGGGAGGAGAGTCGACCCCTAAATAATAATATCAAAATAACTACAAAGATAAAAAGATATATTTATTGAAAATGGACACATAAACAAGTGTGGGTAATATAGATTCATCCACATTAATATGAGACTCTTTGATAACCAAAAGCAACCTTCACGGGGTATCTTAAAAAAAAAATATTTTGAAAATTTAAAAAGCCTTTATTCAGGACTCAAAAGTGGTCCATATTAAAAAAAAGTAAAATCATCATGGATGGATTTTATAGAATCACATCACTCTTCATGGTATTGTGTCATACTATTCTAGGTGTAGTGCATATAATAAATGTTTCCCAATGTTTAGTACATTCCTCCAGTTCTGGTCTTGTGAGTCCTCCATACAACATTTACAACAATCTCAATTTTTCTTTGTAGGTGATCGGCCATCAGCCTCTGTCCTCTCCAGACTATCATCACTCTTTCAGTCATTATACAGGAGTCCACAGGAGCTGACAGAGGCCGACAGGGAAGTTCTTCTGAAGCTGGGGAGGCTGGCGTTTGACCAGCTGGAGGAAGGAAACA
The DNA here is from genome assembly GCF_045865225.1 of Trachurus japonicus. NCBI lineage: Eukaryota > Metazoa > Chordata > Actinopteri > Carangiformes > Carangidae > Trachurus > Trachurus japonicus. Next base: position 35,635,840 of record NC_140907.1, read on the forward strand.
TCATGTTCTACCAAGAAGACCTGGAGCAGTGTGGTCTGGATGTCACAGAGGCCTCGGTGAACTCAGGACTCTGTACTCAGATCTTCAAAAGAGAGAGTGTGATCTTCCAGAAAACAGTCTACTGCTTTGTTCATCTGAGTGTTCAGGAGTTTCTGGCTGCAGTCTACATGTTCCACTGTTTCACCAACAGGAACACACAGGTCCTGGAGAACTTCCTGGGAGAACAAGATGTTGATTTAACCCTGGATGACTTCTTAAGGAGAGCCACAGACAAATCCCTCAGCAGTAAAAATGGTCACCTGGACCTGTTTGTTCGCTTCCTTCATGGCCTCTCTCTGGAGTCCAACCACAAGCTGTTAGGAGGTCTGCTGGGTCAGAGAAAGAACAGTCCAGGAACCATCCAGAGAGCCATCAACAACCTGAAGGAGATGAACAGTGATAAAATCTCTCCTGACAGAAGCATCAACATCTTCCACTGTCTGACAGAGATGAAGGACCAGTCAGTTCACCAGGAGATCCAACAGTTCCTCAAGTCAGAGAACAGATCAGAGAAACTCTCTGAGATCCTGTGTTCAGCTCTGGCCTACATGCTGCAGATGTCAGAGCAGGTTCTGGATGAGTTGAACCTGGAGAAGTACAAGACATCAGATCAGGGACGATGGAGACTGATCCCAGCTGTGAGGAACTGCAGGAAGGCTGGGTGAGTCCAGACATGATCTTTATAATTGTTTTATATTATATTGTATAATTGGGGGGCTGCTCCTGCACCTGTTGGGAGGGGTATCACCTGACAGACTGAGCCCCTCCCTCTTGTGTTCAGGAGAGAGAAACGGTCAAATTCAACTCTGCCTATAACAGCTGATGGAGCTGATTCACCATCATATCACACTGTTGTTTTTGATCTCCCAGTAAATCCAGCAGCATACAGTATGAGCAGCAAACAGGCAAAGTGAGAAATATACATAAAAATGTTGTCATTTATTCCATTCTGCTGCTCCTCTCACACCGTGCACACACAGGTGTGTGACTGACTTACTATGGTTTTTACTGATTTAATTTTTCTATTTTATTTCTAATGGGCCCATGTACAATATTACACACAGGCTAAATGTTGCCATGTGATGTGTTGTAGCAGAGTTAGCTTCAAGTTTATTTCCATCTGCAGTTACGATGACGCTCTGTGTCTCTGTATCTTCCTCCTGACTGTAAAAGCAACAACCTAAACACCTATTACAAAGATCATGAATGTTATTGTAGCCCATGACTGAAATCTAGTGATGTCATTGGATGTTGATGTTCAATAGAATTAAACAAGAGGAAGTCTCAGAGCTCCTTCATGAGGAAATAGACTCTATTTAAAAAGGGCCAACCAAGTGATGAGGATCACCCCAGGCAGAGAAGATGAGCTGAACCATCACATCATATGCACCACCTGGATTGTCACCACTATTTACATCAGATTGTTTTACAACAGATCTTATGTTTTCTCTAATCACAGACTACGTCACTGTTATCTCTCAGAGACTCACTGTGAAATTGTGGCCTCAGCTTTGAGGTCCAACCCCTCCCACCTGACAGAACTGGACCTGAGCTCCAATGACCTCAGGGATTCAGCAGTGAAGGTTCTGTGTGCTGGACTGGAGAGTCCAAACTGTCGACTGGAGACTCTGAGGTCAGTTTGTCTGTTGTAGATTTTGTCTGTATTCAGGCCAAATGTGTAAAGTTTCACTTGTTCATTGGTTGAGGATTTAAACAAAGAGCTGGAGAAGAGAAAGGACTGGGTGTTATTATTACTACAAGAAGCTGAGACCAGTCATAGTGTTTGTGGTGGATAGAAGTTTTATTGTTTTAAAAACTTTTGTGCTGCTGATTTGAACATGAGAGAAACTTCAACAAATACTTCACCAAGTTGAAGTCACATCAGTGATGATGATGATGATGATGAACGACAGCAGATTGGAGATTTCTGGAAAAATCAAAGGTTTAGGGTTCCAGTTTATTTCCAGCTGAGTCTTGAAAACAGAACCTGTCGTGTCCATTTTCACTGTTGATCATTTTATTCTTGGTGTCTGTTCAAACAGATTTACAGGCTTCAATGTTCAAAAAGAGGTGATTTTCCTTCCACTGTAGATCTGACATGTGTCTGAAACGCTTGGATAGAGCTCAGGCTCATTGAGGCCCAAAAACAGAAGGACACAACAACAGAAGGACGAAGTCCCTCTACTTATTAAGCCCCGATCATTGATCGGGACACATCTGATTGATTATTGGTGATTTGAGCTACATCTGTTATTATTTATTCAGATTGGAGTGGTGCAGGTTGTCAGAGATCAGCTGTTCTTCACTGGTCTCAGCTCTGAAGTCCAACCCCTCCCACCTGAGACACCTGGACCTGAGCTACAACGACCTGCAGGATTCAGGAGTGAAGGATCTGAGTGGTTTTCTGGAGAGTCCAGACTGTAGATTGGACACTCTGAGGTCAGACTCTGTTTAATTTCTGTGCTCAGATGAATGTGATGTGAGGCTCTGTGATGTTTGTAGCGAAATATTCAAAGCCAACATGTCATTAGTGCTGGTGTTGAACAAAGAAAAAAGCTGATGCGCATCCAAAGTGTAGCCAGGTGCTGAGTCCAGGGAGGCAAATTCGACAAAAAGGAGGGGACTCTCCACACTGTTTGCTCCCAAAATGTTCAATAATTTATTAGAGGACTACATAATAAATGAGAGACAATGACAACGTTTCGAGCGTGTGGCTCTTAGTCAGTCAATATTGACTGACCTGACCTGTTTTTTCCTGAACGCTGTCAACAAGGAGCTTTGCCCTCATCTCACTGCTTTTATTCTTTTTTTTTTTTTTTTTTTTTGTTAACAATTTTTTTAATTCATTTTTCATATCAACATATAGCAAATATAATGGCAATCAGTATAATAAAATAAAATAAGAACATACAGACAATTCAAGTATATTTCCTGTTGGCAAACAAAATAGCCCTACTATTGATTGTATGTTCCAAACAAGCAAAACAACAGCAACAACAAAAAAAAGAAAGCACACACACACACACACACACAAAAAGAAGAAGCAATATATAAATGCACATATATACTGTCACACATATACACACAAACACACACACGTCATATAAAAAAAAAAAAAGAAAGAAAGGAAAAAAAAAAAAAAAGGAATTACAACAACAACAAAACGAAATACAAAGGTGCCATACACATTCTAATTTCTCAGAGGCCACCCCCCCACCCCCCTCCCCAAATCAGACACATTCACACACTCCTGCACTCTCACACTGCTCACTGCTTTTATTCTTTATTCAGATTGGAGCACTGCAGGTTGTCAGAGATCAGCTGTTCTTCTCTGGTCTCAGCTCTGAAGTCCAACCCCTCCCACCTGAGAGAACTGGATCTGCGCAACAACAACCTGAAGGATTCAGACCTGAAAGATCTGAGTGGTTTTTTGGAGAGTCCAGACTGTAGACTGGAGACTCTGAGGTCAGTTCACTAACTATAATTCTTTTATATATATATATATATATATTTTATTACCACAAAACCTGGTAGGAGCAATAAAATGCAATGTTTCATTCATCCACCAGATGTGGCAGGTGAGCTCAGGGACGGACCCTCATTACACATATGAAGTTTTGAGGAAATCAGATAATGTTGATGTAAAATACAGCACTTCCTGTTTCCAAAAGGGGGCAGCATGTTCAAGATTGCCCTTGAACATATGGAGGCGTTGCAGGCGGGACTGTTATCATGTGCATAAAATTTGAAGCAGTTTGAAATCCATTTTCCAAAACAGGGCAACTTCCTAGCAGATTTTAAAAAATGGCGCCGTGTTTGGTTTCTGCTGGCAGGCTTGTTGCTCTGCTCTGCTGAAGGGGGTGGGAGGAAAGGCAGGGAGGGCAGGCCAGCTTAATGGGAGTACTGGATGGCAGACTGGTTCATAGGAAGGGTCTAAGTCTATAGCAGCATAGCTGTAAAATGGTTCAGAGCTACCTGAACCAGCCCGAACTAAAAGCCCTGTCATAAAGGAAGGTCTTAAACCTAGACTTAGAGTGTCTGCCTCTCTGACATGGAGAGAGCTGGTTCCACAGTAAAGGAGGTAACTGAAGGCTCAGGAGGTCTTCATCAGGGCAAAAGATCAAAGCCAAGTGACAGAGTTTAAATAGATGCGGGTGGGGAGTTGATACAGTGGTTGTGTCCACTGCCGGGTTGGTTTATGTAACTGGAAGGGACCTTTCGGCGCAGGAGGGGAGTGGAGCGTAGATGCAATCCAATCTCCTTCAACCATGCACAGAAAAGGGGAATGATAGGAGAGGTTTTTTTATTTAGAAACAATGCCCAGGTCAGCAATACAATGCCAAAAAACATGTTGTTCATTTGTCCCCGCCAGTCACATGAATGATGGAGCCACAAGTGGAGCTGACAGGTGAAGAGGTGGAGTCACTACATCTGTGTTGAAGCAGCAACAGCTTCTCATGAATATTAATGAGCTGTTTTCTCTCTCTGTGACTGTTTAACCTGCTTCCTGTTGCTTCAGCAACTAAACTTGTTCTTTCTGAAGCTTCTTCAGCTCTGAACAGATGATGAGACACTGAACGCTGTCAACAAGGAGCTTTGTCCTCAACTCACTGCATTTATTCTTTATTCAGATTAAGGGGCTGCAGTTTGTCAGAGATCAGCTGTTCTTCTCTGGGCTCAGCTCTGAAGTCCAACCCCTCCCACCTGAGAGAACTGGACCTGAGCTCCAACAACCTGCAGGATTCAGACCTGAAGGATCTGGGTGGTTTTCTGGAGAGTCCAGACTGTAGACTGGAGACTCTGAGGTCAGTTCACTGACTGTTACTGTTGTAGATCTTAGATCTTTGATCCACAACTGAACCCGATTGATCTTCACTCAGAACCTGAATCATTGACTTTGATGTCATGAATGAAAGACGTTTGAAATAGTTGTTGTCTCATGTTTCCACTTGTTCTTCTCACACTGACAATGATTCTTCACTTTCAGCTCATTTCACTCAGTCCTCATCAATAATGTATGTTCCCTCCAACCTTCAGGGGGCGCTGTCACAAACACATGTTAGACTGCTCCGTAGTGTTAGGCCAGTCTTCATTTTGTTCACAGAGATGATTTGAATCTGATCTTAAAGTCAGAGCATTTGACTCAGATAAAGACTGACTGGTCTGAAGCCATCACATAAGATGTGGGGGGGTGGGGTTTGTCAACAGGTTTGTGTTCAGTTGAATGTGTGTAGTTTGAGTTTCCTGAGACCAGGACCAAGAAAGACCTTAGTTCTGGATCAGGACTGGACCTTTAGAGTCAGTGTTTAGTCCATTGTGTCTGATCAGATATTGATTTGACTGTCCTGAGGTCAGTAGCAATGATCAGTTTTGACATGAAGAGGTGAATGAATGTTGTTCTTCTTTTATTCCTTATTCAGATTGCAGGGCTGCAGTTTGTCAGAGATCAGCTGTTCTTCTCTGGTCTCAGCTCTGAAGTCCAACTCCTCCCACCTGAGAGAACTGGACCTGAACTTCAACAAACTGAAGGATTCAGACCTGAAGGATCTGAGTGATCTCCATAAGAGACCAGACTGTAGACTGGAGACTGAGGTCTGAGGTCAGTCACATCAGTAGCTGTTTCCCTCCAGATCAATTAAGTCAAAAGTGTTTCAGGGCAGCTTCACTGTTTGTTTGTGTTTTCATCATGTAACTTAGATCCACAACAAGATATTTAGACATACAGACAAGTCATGTAGATGTTCAATTAAGTTCAATTAAACAACTTATATAATAAAGAAACAACAAGACAAGAACCAAAACCAGTGTGTGGAGGTCAAAGTCCTAACTGATCCAGTATCAGGGAAAGGTGTTGTGGTGTTAGGACAAAACCAAGAAGTATGAGCCAGACGTCCTGTTGCATCTATCACATGTTGTTGATCTTTGCTTTAGAATAATGATAGTCTACAATAAATGTGGAGAAGAATGTATTTTTTTTCTGGTCGAACTACGTTTCAACAGATGGAATGGAGAAACTTTAGTGAAAATGATCAATAGAACAGTTTCTCTGTGAAATTTCAACAGCCAATCAGATGCTGTGATCCCACAGATACTTAATAACTTGTATCTGTAACATGAGCTGACAGGTAACAGGAGGAAATCCCTCAGTGAAGTGTTGGAGCAGTGATGCTGCAGTAAATGCTGCACGTTTCACTTCAGTTCAATGTTGTTTCAGTCTTTGTTCATATTTCTACACAGTTGCTGCACATTGAAATCAAACACAGCAACATAGTGTAAAAAGGTGTGAAGGTGAAGCTCCAGCTGATTCCACCTCCTCTCTCTACACAGTGTTACAGGAAACAGCAGCACTCTCTCTACAGGCCAATGTCCAGTCACTGGACTACTGACTACCGACACATCTCTGGTCTGTGTGCGTAGATGTTGGCGTTAAAACCAGATCTTCTTCACCACTGACTGCCAGAGGAACCAGAGGAAGTGGAGGTGACTCCCAGCACTGCAGACTGAACTGATCTGAGAACAGCTCCACTGTCACACACAGAGTCCAGTGCACCATTGTCCCCGTGTCCTCTGGACCTAACAAAGCATCATCAGTGTCTCTGGATTTTAAGCTCATCAAGGCTCTGAGGTTCACCTGTGAATCTTCTGTTGCTGTGTCAAGAACAATGGACAACAGATAAACACTATGAATTTCCACCTTTTTACAACTCTTTGCAATGAGTTACAACATTTAAATATTTGTTTTTTTCATTCACATTATTCAGTATCATTACTATTATAGCCATTACATGTGTCAGTCATGATAAAGACGGGACTCCATCATTTTCAATATAAGCAAGTGACAACAATTTGTTTCACATTCATAAATAACTTTGCATTTCGTGAATTAGTTCTGTATATTTACAGTGGTAAAATGTGTTTAAATGGTTTAACATGAGCTGAAAGTGAAGATGTGCTACAGGCGGCACCTCTCTGTGTCATGTTTACTTCAGCAGTTCTTCTCTCATACCTACTGAGCTCCTCAGTGTCCACATCTGGATCCAGTACAACTCTGTGATTTGCTGCAACATCCAACTGACAAACCTGCAGGATTCAATTCACTGACACTTTAGTTTTTGTACATAAAGAACAAACCAGGTAACATTTGCATTAATGTGCATTTACATGTTTTTTGTTTGTTTGTTTGTTTGTTTTAGATCATAACACAAAGTGCTCATATACTAGACACTGTTGTTACTCTCTAATGCAACCACATTCCTAAATACTATAGAATACATTAAAACGTGAATCTTACACAGTATAAATTCACTATAACTTGAGTTATAGCTTACTTCCTCAATGAAAGCAGATTTATATTTCTCTGTGAGACACAGTGCTTCTATCACCAATCAAATCAATACAATAACTTTGATTTAAAAAAAAAAAAAAAACTCTTTGCAGCAACAGTAAAGTTAAATTCTGTAGCTTACTATCCTTAAATCTAAATCTGTAAAAACATTTCATTACCTCTGACAACATGAGGGTCAATATGACAAAATTCTGAAAACCACAGTAAAATATGTGGTGAGCTTCATATTAATAATTAATCCCTCTGTGCTTTTAAACAGGAAATATCTCAGCAGCTCTTCTACCACTGCTGTATCCTAGCTCACTATTTATTCATGGACTCACATTGAATTAATCCATACAGGTGTAATACCAAGAGTTGACCAGCAGGTGGCATCATTCTATCTGTATCAAGTCACTTCCCTTCTCTCTGTCATCAATGGTTACAGTTACAGACAGGAAGTCACATGAGTGTGTTCATGTTGTTCACTTACAAGTTTCAACTATATTTTATTTCCTTGTCTGTTATTTAAAATGACAACAAATGTGCTTTTAATTAAATCAACTTTTTTCCCAGTTTCATGTAAATAATGTTGTTGTTCACTGTGACAGAGAGAAGGGAATGTAACCAATAAGCAGAATTGATTCAGTGTCATGAATAACAACTCACTACCAATCCACATTTATTGATAGATTGTTGGACTTAAGTTCATCTCACCTCATCACTGTTTCTTGCTCTTCACTCTCAGCAGAGATTTGTAGAAATCGAGAGGACTCACTTTGTACAAAACATCCAGATATTGTTGAACTCCGCAACGTGAAAAAGACACGTAATGACGTAACCAACAATTATCGACAGTTGAACTTGTCAGCGATTGAATGACGGACCGCTACAATCCAGATTTATTTATAAACTGATGGACTGACATTAATCTCACTTCATCAGTGTCCAAACACACATTTCTATCAAATAGTAACCCAGCTACTCAGTAACATGTTCTCTGTACAAATACAAGTGCAAATATTTTTAACCCTTGGTCTTCAGATATTTATCTTATATGAACATAAATTAACTTTAAATTCTCACTTTTGACACAAAACATATTGTTCTACTTCAGTCCATCCATGAATTATACCTGATAAGATATTATTTACCTTTTTAATTTTTAATCCAAAAATAGAAGAGGGAAAAAATCCTAAATATGTATACGTATATCTGTATAGAGTTCTTTATATCTTTATTTCTATAGTGCGTGCGTGTGTGTGTTGGCAGGGAAACATCACGTTATCAGGAGAAATGAGGCCAGTGAGGAGCAGAGCACAGACGACCAACTTTCTCGCATGAAAAAATATTAAAACTTAAAGGTAAAGGTACTTTATTTGTCACATATACAGCTAGTACAGTGAAATTCTTTCTCTGCATTTAACCCATCCCTGAGGAGCAGTGGGCAGCCGCGGTGCAGCGCCCGGGGACCAACTCCCGATTATGAGCCAGTGCCTTTGGTCAGGGGTACTGACTGGAGGATTAACCTAGCCGACATGTTTTTAGTGGTGGGGGAAACCGGAGCACCCGGAGGAAACCCACGCAGACACGGGGAGAACATGCAAACTCCACACAGAAAGGACCTGGGCGGGCGGGGATTCGAACCCAGGACCTTCTTGCTGTGAGGCAACAGTGCTAACCACTGTGCCACCTTAAATATCCTAAAAAACGGTTGATTATTGCATTAGGGCATATATTATCATCATTCACCTTGGATTATTTTATATTTTTCAATAGTTTTGAAAGGTTGACATCAAAGTTTGACTCGCATTCATTGCATTTATTGAAAACGGTCAACAAGTCATGGGGGAAATTTCTCATTAAATAGATTACACTATATGAAAATAAGTGTCTCACAATTAAGATGAATCTGTCTCATGCTATTTGTGTAGTATTTAAGTTTTTTTTCTTAGTTTTTTTTTACGTCACACCATAGGACACATTTATGGTGCAGGATATTCAAAAAAACAGTGGAAAAATTAAAAAAGTTAGTGATCACTTCTATATTCTCAAATATCAGATTTCAAACTACATGAATATATATATATACAGTATATATATATATATATTTTTTTTTTCTTCAAAAAATGATTTTTTACTTCTTATTTGTCAACAACCCAGATATGGCACAGAGAAGAATTATTCAGGATATTTACCTTATGTTTAATTTTTACCGTAATTAAACGGCTTAGGACTAATTGTGATGTTAGATAAATTACTTGTAGCTTGTTACAGGGAGGGTGGAGGCTCCTTCCACACTGTGGCTGAAAACCAAACCTGCGATTTGTTTATTTTTATTATTTAAAAAATCAGGGGACAGTACATATTAATAGACACTTTCATGTAAATATGCAGGATTATAGCAATCAGCTAATTTCAACCTGCGATCAGAGCCTCTGACCCAGTGTCACAGACAAGACAGAGCTCCCAAAAAGCTCTCGACTCGGAGGCACTGTGAGTCTGTGACACAAACGCATGCCGTAAACCATAATCTCACGGTTTATGACAGATGAGACTACAGAAATACAGGCATCGTAACATTCTCATGATAATCCATCGATCCACTGATTTATTATAAAAAGGCTTTGTTGAAAACAAATGCACATGGACCGGGAGTACTTATCCTCTCCTCTTGTTTCAGGTGTCTTGACTTCCTGCCCTCGTGTTCTCCCATGTGCTGATTGCAGCAGACCTGCCCTGACTGTTTGCACCTGTGTCATTGTCTCTCCCTCCCTTTGTGTATTTAAAGGGGACCTATTATGCTTTTCCAGCTTTTCAGACTTTTATATATGTTTAAAATGTTGGATAATGGGTCTAGAGGCCGTGAAAGTGTCATATCATGAGGTTAATGCATTTGGAGGTAAACCCTGCTAGATTATTGGGATTTCTCTGCACACCGTGTTACACTCAGTTATTATTTTTGAAAAAGATTATCCATATTCAACCTTTAAATCATTTTGATAATCAACATTATTTACATGAAGCTGGAGCAAAAGTCAAAGTTTATCTCATTTAAAAACACATTAGTTGTTAAACAATGGGCAATGAAATAACAACTAGTTTAAACAACTTGTCAGTGAACAACACACACTCACAGAGTCTGTGACGTCTTGTAAATGTAGAGAAAAGGAATGAGGAGGAGCCATTATACCTGTTCCAACAGGTGCAGCCACTTAAATGTGAAACCATTCAGTGAGATCAAACTCCATTTTACAGACGACGCAGCAGAAGGAGAGAAACTGAAGTCTGAGGCAGGTGAGTGTTAAAACAACTTTATTATTATTAGGGACCCAGATTCACTCAATTCCAAGGACATGCCCCCCCCCCCCCCCCCTCTAAAAACTTTAAAAATTCCTACCAAACCAACGGTACATGCTACAGTTTTGAAACTTCACCACAATGTAGCCCAGATACTGCTGAAACTTTTGTTGACTTAGACTCATTACAAATTATTAAGTCCATCACTCTGTTTTTTTCAATAACTTTAAAACTTTTATCTCCTCCCACAATTTTTGCTCAACTGTCACCAAACTTGCTACAGAGCATCTCCAGACTGTACTCAACAAAACTTGTTTCTCAGATTTTTGATTAATCAATAATTGAGCCTACAGTGCAGGAAAACGTTTGACTGTAAACAGTACTGTAAATATATACCATCCAATTCCTGCTAAATACATTTTCAATCTTCCTGAAAAAAAATGACAATATTTTGAAGTTGTGGTTGATGAAGTTTGGCAAATATCAAAATTTTATCTCCAAAACTGAATTTTCTAGAACATTTTGAATTCTGCTCTCATGGGAACAACTGCAGTCAATGTAAGAGTGACATTTTTAAACATCACATTTTCTCTTGTGAAGCAAAACAAACAAAAACAAATCACCAACATTCCCATGCTGTCTAGATGCAATTCATGTATTATCAGATTTTTGTTTAGAAACACAATTTGTGACATTTTGACACATTTTTGAAATCTGCCTTGACACCTTCTGCCTGGCTTGTGACTCCCTGAGTCTATTTGAGAAGTCACACACCAAGGGCCTCATTTATCAAAAAGGGTGTAAAACTGCTACTAAATTTTTGCGTATGGCGAAAAGATGAAAATGGCGTACATTCAAAATATTTACACAATTTTCAGATCTATCAAACTGTGCGTACACACAACTCTCCGCAATTTCTCTTTGATAAATCACACCGGACCCAAGAATGGTGCACACATGAACACACCTCATACTCCGCACCTGGAACGCCTAGACACAACCATATATGGTCAGCACGTGCATATTAAGTAGCCATGTGCGCTCTGTGGAGCGGCAACAAAGTGACAACGAAGACAACGAGCGGCGGGCGGGGGAAAGAAGCGGAACTTCCCCGAAAGCGAGATACACGGCGACATCGGGCAATAAATCAGTCAGAAAAATGATCTTGCATTTTAATAAGCTACAATAAAAACAAAAACCTCCCAAATCTCAACAAAGGGGAGCAGAAAGAAGAATAATCTTATGTCATCTGCCCCTTTATCCCAGAAAATCTTTTTTTTTTTTTTTACCTAGATGTTAAAACAATGTAAAGCAGGATTTCCACGATAGTTACCATTACTTTGCATGGCTTTCCACTACACAGTTACAGCTTTACTGGACTCGGTTTAGGTCATTTTCCATTACATTACAGAGTCCTTCATAGCTCCATTGTCTCGCTCTTTATTCTCTCGTCAGCTCCAAACACATGTGCACCTCGTTAACTCAGGTGACAGAATAATAACAGTCTCAGTAGCTGCAGATCAGTGGGCGTTGCTGCCGGTGTGTTTTTAAACTTGGTGGGTTTGATCCTTGTCGGACGCCACACTAGAGTGTGTATAAGCAAAAAAGCAAAATCCTCAATCCGCTCTGTTTATCAATTAACATACAGCCTAGTGTTTTTACAGAGCGGGTTGGATTGCCAGCATCAACGGTCCACCACTACCACTAGCCTACTTACTTCAAAAAATCCTATAGGGGAAACATTGTGCTCTTCTAAATGTACTCCGCTCCTCTCTCCCTCTCACACTGCAGTTCTCTGACTCAGCAATGGTGTCGCCAATTCCTCCTGTTCCTCAAAACAGGTGTAAATGCCGGTACTCCAGGGTCAAAATGGGTGTAAATGTCCGCACTTTTTCCCGTCAGGTTTTGGCTTGATAGATCCCAAATTTGGCGGAGAAAAGTGCGTACGCACAAAACGGGGGGAAAGGGGTGTAAAAAAAAAAAAGGTGTATCCACAATGATAAATGAGGCCCCAGGTCTCACTCACAGACAATTAGCTCAGTCAGTTAGGAGCTGGTTCTTGGTGTTGGAGGATGTGGGTTCAAAACCCAATAAGGGAGTTGATGATAACACATCAAAATACTAAATGGTCTTTGAGAAACAAATGTAAATAATCTTAGAGTCTTAAGTAGATGATGTCTGACAAATACATATCAGAATTTTACCTCAAAAACGGATTTTTATTTTTACTGTGGTTTCAAATCTGCCTGCGTGACAGTAAATGGTTTACTCATTTTGTGAAGCCACTGTTGAACTGCCACTTGCCAGTTAGCTCAGTGAGATAGACAATGCTCTTCGGTTCCAGAAGTTGCAGTTTCGACCCTCAACTGCTGCAAAATGAACATCATAAGGTCAACTGTCCTGTCTTCCTATTCTCCTGTTTGAGTTTCAGAATCTTTTAACACGTCCATCTTCACAAGTGTTAATCTGATCGACTGTCCAGGACCATTAGTCTGTTACACAGGAAATATTTATTTAGGAAAAAGCGGAGGAGCAACAGGAGTTTGATTACAATCAGTGCAGGGGTAGAGATCTTAAGCAGGAGCAAAATACATTAGTTAGGATGTCGAGAGGCAATGCAATAACAACTTGTCAGTGAACAACAGACACTCACAGAGTCATGTGACTTCTTGTAAATGTAGAGAAGAGGAAGAAGGAGAGGCCATTAAACCTGTTCCAACAGGTGCAGCCGCTATAAAGTGAAAGCATTCAGTGAGATCAGACTCTAATTTACAGATGACGCAGAAGGAGAGAAACTGAAGTCAGAGACGAGTGAGTGTAAAACAACTTTATTATTATTTTTAATATTATTATTATTATTATTATTATTGCAGTGTGAGTGTGTGAGTGAGTTAGTCCCTGTGGACTCTGGAGAGAAGAAGAGTCACAGTAAACTTCAGTCCACACAGAACCTCCCTCTCTCTCTGTTGAGCTCAGATCAAAGTTGGTCTGAGGAATGAGGAGTGAGCTGTTGTGATTAACACAAATGTTGTTTATTAACAACGTGACCTTAACCCACAGAAGCTAATGTGGTTCAACAGCTACAACAGGTATGAGGTCACAACAAAGTCACACTGTTATAAATGACAGTATTGCTCATTAGATTAGATTAGATTAAGTTTATTTGTCCCCCATGGGGAAATTTGTCTTCACAGACTGCACAATCATTAAGATTCATCTGAACAGATTTCTGTCACAGTTGTAGTTAAAAACTTTAGTTATTTCAGACAGCTTATTAAAAATATCATGTTTAAATCAGTAAATATAGTTAATTGAATGGACCGGGCTCAGAGACAATGGTCAGGTGTTCAGCTGGGGTCAGGTCGGGCCTGATATAAACTAGTTCAGTAGTTGTGTTCTGTGTTTCTACATTGTGACACTATACAGTCTGTTCAATCACCAGGAGACAGAGAAATGTGGGGAATTACATTTTATAAATCAACATGACACAAATACAAATACAATTTTTGACACAAATTTACTACTAACCATAATCTTGACTCAGTGATGAGCTGAATATTACACAATAAAACTGACCAGGTGGCGCTTAGTACACTATAGTGTGTTGTAAACCTTGATGAATTTGGATCTAACAGAGTTCAGACACTTTACAACATCATTTTACAGCCTGAACCATGAGCTTCAGTGTGTTTGGCAGAAACTCATGGTGACCTGTTCCTGTTTTAACTGAAGATACATTTCTGATTTATTGAATTGATACTCATAATCATTATATACTGCCTTATTATTACGGTTGTTTTGTTCCAATGTAGTTACATTAACTGTGGTTTGTCCTTCGTTTGTTTTATTGTTGTTGTCTTTTTTTGTTTGTTTATTTCTCTGTTTTTCTATATTGTCAATAACATGTTTGTCTGATGAATTTATGTTTGTCTATATGTTTGGACCCCCTCGAAAACATTTCAATCAACTACAGTGAACAGCAGTTTGTTTCCATCCTCATGTTGTTATGTCTCCATGTCTCTTTTCCCTGGGCTGCAGAGGGACAACTGGAGACCTTGTCGGTCCAGATATTGACCCAGTGGATCCAGATGCTGAGCAGTGTGTCAATGATGCTGCTGTGTTGCTTCCAGCCTTCACTACAGGGTGTGGTGCTGGACGCTGATGTCACTGTAGACTTCCCACAATGCAGTGATCGGTGTGATGTGAATAAAACCATATTTGTGATTGCAGAGGTCAGAACCACAGACTGAGGGCAGAGTCTCCAGGATCCATCTGCCTGTCCATCAAGAGTGACAGGTCCAACGATCAACCTCTTTACGACCCTCAGAGACAGAGTAAGAGACCTGCTACAAAATGTGAACCTCCAAACTGTCTCTGTAGCAGAGTTTAGTTTAGTGTGTTGAGCTGCTGCAGTCGACGTCACTAGAAAAGGAAATAACTTCTTGGAGGCTTCGCACATGATCAGAAAGTCTCTAAACATTAATTTTTAACGATCTTAATTCCTGTTGTTTTTGTCCGTGTAGATGGGCTCCTATTTTTAAACCTACATGCTGATACTACTATACTTCATGTAGTGTGTAGGATCAGTGTCATAACTTGACAATGAAATCAAAAAGGAAGAAACTGTAAAAACAGATAATGAAGAGCAAGACAGTTGAATAAACAAAAACACAGTAAAATCCTGATAATTAGCACCCTGAAGAGGCATACAGGGAGTTTGTTTTACAGTTTTATTTGTGATTTAATGTAGTTTCAAATAAATCTCATATCTAGATATTTGTGTAAAAGTACATCATGTAATTTATTTTCCTGGTGTGTGATTTATTCAGTTCTTATGTTGATATTTGACTGATTTTAATAAATCCAAAGTCATCAGTAAAGTGTAACAGCAACTTGAAGAGGGATCACTACAAAGTCATGTCAACGTCGAGTAAAGATGTGAAGGACAATTTTGTGTTTGTCTGTGCAGTGTCACATTTGTATTAAGTGCAACACACACCAGTGCCATTGCCCAAATTAACCAAGGAAGTGTGAGTGACAGCAAAATATTGCTGAAGGAGCTGCTGTGGGAACTGAGTAGAGGACGAAAAGGACAGAACGTAGGAGAGTAGGGACAATGTGTTATGGTCTGTGTGGAACTCTACAAAGAAAATAATGGAAGTGGCTGATTTGATGTGCACTGTTCACTGATGATGTGTGTTACACTTCACACACTTACAGCTGATGTGAGACAGGTGGTCAACAGCTGGAGACTGGACACAGAATAAAAACATGTTTGTGTTTGCAGAGGTCAGAAGCACAGACTAAGAACAAAGTCTCCAGGATCCATCTGTCCGTCTTTGAAGAGTGACATGTCCAACGATCAACCTCTAAACTTCAGTCCTGGACCTGGATCTGGACCTGAACCTGGACCTGGATCTGGACCTGGACCTGGATCTGGACCTGGACCTGGATCTGGATCTGGATCTGGATCTGGACCTGGATCTGGACCTGGACCTTCAGAGTCACAGTAAGAGATGGTTTCTACTGTAAACTGACCTGAAGATGATTCAGTCATTAGACTCATGTGAAGCAACTAATAATGTAATAACGGCTCATAATGTAATAATTTAAATGTAATAAAAGTTCACAATGTGATAATCGGCTAATATTGTAATATAATCATGAGCGCTTAACGTAATAATGTCTTTGCTCACGATGTAATAATGTAATAACTTATTACATTATTAGCCTTACTGACACTGCTCATAATGTAATAATAGCTCATATTGTGAAAAAAAATGTTGTATTATCATCATTTACCTTTTGGCATTGAAAATAAAATTGTAACAATTTATTACATTATCAGCCCTATTGATGCCACACATAATGTAATACAGCTCATAATGTAACAATAGCTTACATTTGCTATTCCTGCAGGGTGAAAGGACATACTTTCATCTCTGTTATTGTCTGTTTGTATGTAAGCAGAATCACACAATTTCTGCAAAACGTGATGGAGCATTAAATCCATGGTATAACGGCCACACCTGCCCATTCACTACAAGAATTCACTTATGGGTGGAGGTCTGTGTTTGACTTTGATTTGTACATACAGTAGGTGGCACTACAGTAATAGGGAGGATTAGGGGTGGGCGACATGGCAAAAATATCATATCACGATTTTTTAAAAATAAAATAATGATCTCGATTTTATCACTATCTTAAATCGAAAATTGAAAAACAGACAATTTAGGTCAAAGAGCCTTTCTGAACAGATTTTAATGGGCTCTATGCACACTACTTCCTGAACTTAAGGCAGCTCCTTTATTTCCTGTCTTACATTATTGGACCAACTGATTAATCCAGGTGTGTCTGAGTAGTCACCATGATCAGACACACCTGGATTAATCAGTTTGTCCAATAAAACATTTAGCTGTTTCCACAGATTGGTGCAAAACTGACTCATTGTTTCATTTTCAGCTCAGTTTTGTGTTTACACGTTGTTGTTATGGTCTAAACGTCACGTGCACCACCGCTGTTGCGCACACCGAACAGCTGGCACCCCAGCGCGAGCTCTGGCTCGTGTGTAATGTTCGCGTCGGTCCCGACAGGACTCGACCCGACGCGCTGAGGAGGAGGGAAGTTTCATGGTTAAGAAAAAGGTTTTTATCGGTTCTTGTGACGACCTTCTATCAGCAGCAGTGAGCGAGCGGCACGCGTTCCGCGGGAGTGAGTGAGCTGCAGCTGCTTGCAGGTGGTGCTGACGTGCCAGGGCATAGCACTGGCTGCGCACAGAAAGTAGATGTCTCTGTCGTTGATAGGGTCAGGATCTCTTAGCACTAATTACCAAGACGATTTGACAGTTATCATTTCAAACCACAGGGATTTAATGTGAAATTAGATTTATTTATTTTCAAGGCA
The DNA here is from genome assembly GCF_045865225.1 of Trachurus japonicus. Taxonomy (NCBI): domain Eukaryota; kingdom Metazoa; phylum Chordata; class Actinopteri; order Carangiformes; family Carangidae; genus Trachurus; species Trachurus japonicus. The sequence continues at coordinate 35,653,406 of NC_140907.1, forward strand.
TTATTTTCACTGGCCCAACTTGGAGCGTTCTGGTGGCCCTGACGGTTTGGAAAGTATGTCCGGGCCACCGGGCCATTTATATTATCGACCCCTGTTCTCACTATCTGGGCTCCGGGTTACCGGTGAAAGGACATGTGTCATTATTCCCGTACAGGTGATTGGCCGGTGGGTGGAGCATTTTACTGGACGGTTTGCCGCTCAGAGTAAGTTACCATGGTAACTCACCTCGGTAAGAATGAATCCAGCTTCGTGGTACCGGAAAGCCAGGGTTAACCCTGAGTTACCTCGCCAAGACAGTGATCCTGCTTCGTGGTACAGGCCTCAGGTTTGTCGGTGTGTGTGTGTGTGTGTGTGTAATGCACAGTTTTTCCCAGTGGGAGGCACTCTTGTACTGTGTCAAGGGAAATGCAGGTAGGAACCTTCAGTCAGGACAGGTGTTTCTTCAGGGAGGAGCTCATAGAGAAAAAGCCACACCAGGGCTGGGCCGACTAGTATTTGTACTGGAGACACGTAGGCCTATTGGTGGAGATTTATAGACATGGAGAGTCCGTTGAACTCTTGCATGCAGCTCATTAACTGTGAGCATTAAAATATTCCAGTAAAAGGACAAACAAAGAAGTTGGACTTCACTAGACACTACAGTCAGCTATTAGCTCCTCTAGCAGCCCCTTGGTGGACTTAAACTCAGGACCAGGTTTTCATTCAGCTCGTCTCTCTACACTCACTTTCCTCTACTTTGCCTCTCTCTGCTCCTCTGATTACTGAAGCCCTGCCCTCTTGAGGTGGACAACCAATAAGAGCACAGATGTGGAGCGGTGACTGTGACATGTTGTTGATACAGAAATTTCTTGACAGGAGGGAGATGAGTGGTGTCTCTTTGGACGAGCAGCTGTCCAGCTGTAGTCTCTGTCAGGACGTCCTGAAGGATCCAGTATCCACCAGCTGTGGACACTGGTTCTGCAGACAGTGCTTCACCTCATACTGGGACCAGTCTGGTTCTTCAGGACCCCCCTCCTGTCCCCAGTGTGGAAAAAGACCCAGAACCAGAGGTGAGCTGCAGACAGCCAATCAGAGCAGCTGTGTACAACGTGAGACTGAACATCTGTCTGCTGATGTGGTCATTTGTGAAACCAGGATCTGTTGTTTTCTCCAGAGTCATTGTTCCATCACACAGCACTGTCATTTTAAGGGACAACAAGGAGTTTTTGAAAGCAAGGTGTTTTCACACTACATCTCCCATGAGCCTCCATGCATACAGTGAAATTCTTGGACCGGCGCAAGACGGCCGTCTTGCCAAGAATGTTTTTATTCATCAAGAATGAAAGTCAGAGGTTCGAAGACGATCAGATACAGTTGTAGTTATGACCATGAACGGCGATTCGGCGGCATTATTCCCATGACCCGCCGGGCAGAGTCTGCGAAACCAAAAGCAAGAAATGCTGGTTGGCTCGCCCAACATTTCCATCACTAATAATAATAACAAAATAATGATAAAGACAAAACGATATATATTTATCGAAAATTGACCCATTAACAAGTGTGGTTAACGTAGATTCATCCACATCAATATGAGACTTTTTTTTTATAACCAAATGCAAAATCCTCGTTGTCCCTTTAAGATGATGATTCTTCTCTTTGTTGTCTGGAGTTTTTCTGTAGCTGATGAAAATAATCTGATCAGATTGTCAGACTCTGTCTTCAGTCTGACTCTGTCTCTTCTCTCCCAGCAGATCGTGGTCTGCAGGAGGTTTTAGATCAATATAAGATTAGTCTGAGGAGTAGATGTGAACGAGTGACTGAAGGAACTGAGTCAACAGGAAGTGTAACCCTCCTCAACAGGATCTACACTGAGCTCTACATCACAGAGGGACAGAGTGAAGAGGTTAATACCCAACATGAGGTGAGACAGCTGGAGACAACGTCCAAGAAGAAGACCCTCCATGACACTCCAATCAAGTGTAACGACATCTTTAAAGACTTACCTGTCCAGCAGAGAGAGAACGTCTCTACGGTCTCACCTGTCCAACAGACAGAGGACGTCTCTATAGTCTCACCTGTCCAACGGAGAGAGGACGTCTCTATGGTCTCACCTGTCCAACAGAGAGACAACGTCTGTACAGTCTCACCTGTCCAACAGAGAGAGGACGTCTCTACGGTCTCACCCATCCAACAGAGAGAGGATGTCTCTACGGTCTCACCTGTCCAACAGGGACCCATCAGAGTGGTTCTGACCAACGGTGTCGCTGGCGTTGGAAAAACCTTCTCGGTGCAGAAGTTCACTCTGGACTGGGCCGAGGGCTTGGAGAACCAAGATGTCAGTCTGCTGGTTCCTCTTTCGTTCAGGGAGCTGAACCTGATCAGAGATCAGCAGTACAGTCTTCTCAGGTTGCTCCATGTTTTCCATCCAACATTACAGAAGGTCACAGCAGAGCAGCTGGCTGTCTGTAAACTTCTCTTCATCTTTGACGGCCTGGATGAAAGCCGACTGTCACTGAACTTCAAGAAGAGAAAGATTGTGTCTGATGTCACACAGACATCATCAGTCAACGTGCTGCTGACAAACCTCATCCAGGGGAATCTGCTTCCCTCGGCTCTGGTCTGGATCACCACCAGACCTGCAGCAGCCAATCAGATCCCTCCTACATGTGTTGACAGGGTAACAGAGGTCCGAGGCTTCACTGACGCCCAGATGGAGGAGTACTTCAGGAGGAGGTCCAGTGATGAAGATCTGTCCAGAAGAATCATCTCACACATCAAGATGTCCAGGACCCTCCACATCATGTGTCAAGTCCCAGGCTTCTGCTGGATCAGTGCTACAGTTCTGGAGCACATGTTGACCACAGACCAGAGAGGAGAGCTGCCCACGACCACGACTGACCTGTTCTCACACTTCCTGCTGGTCCAGACAAAGAGGAAGAAGAACAAGTATGGTGAAGGACATGAGACGAGTCCACAGGAGCTGATGGAGGCCGACAGGGAAGTTCTTCTGAAGCTGGGGAGGCTGGCGTTTGAACAGCTGGAGGAAGGAAACATCATGTTCTACCAAGAAGAACTGGAGCAGTGTGGTTTGGATGTCACAGAGGCCTTGGTGAAGTCAGGACTCTGTACTGAGATCTTCAAAAGAGATAGTGTGATCTTCCAGAAAACAGTCTACTGCTTTGTTCATCTGAGTGTTCAGGAGTTTCTGGCTGCAGTCTACATGTTCCACTGTTTCACCAACAGGAACACAAAGGTCCTCAAGAACTTCCTGGGAAAACAAGGTGTTTATTTAACCCTGGATGTCTTCCTGGAGAGAGCCATGGAGAAATCCCTCACAAATAAAAATGGTCACCTGGACCTGTTTGTTCGCTTCCTTCATGGCCTCTCTCTGGAGTCCAACCAGAGGCTGTTAGGAGGTCTGCTGGGTCAGAGAAAGAACAGTCCAGGAACCATCCAGAGAGCCATCAACAACCTGAAGGAGATGAACAGTGATAAAATCTCTCCTGACAGAAGCATCAACATCTTCCACTGTCTGACGGAGATGAAGGACCAGTCAGTTCATCAGGAGATCCAACAGTTCCTCAAGTCAGAGAACAGATCAGAGAAGAACCTCACTGGGATCCAGTGTTCAGCTCTGGCCTACATGCTGCAGATGTCAGAGCAGGTTCTGGATGAGTTGGACCTGAAGAAGTACAAGACATCAGATCAGGGACGACGGAGACTGATCCCAGCTGTAAGGAACTGCAGGAAGGCTCGGTGAGTCCAGACATTCTTCTTAGTTTGACAACTGAAAAATTACAGGTTATTTATGTTTTCTCTTGTTTTGTTTTTTGTTGTTTTGTTTTTTTTTTGGGGGGGGCTTAGCAGCTCATCTGTTGGAACGGGCATCACCTGACAGACTGAGCCCCTCCCTCTTGTGTTCAGGAGAGTGAAACTGTCAGATTCAACTCTGCCTACAACAGAGGTTAAGCTGGCCTGGAGCCAGTGGTGTAACATCATGGTGATAGGCCCCAGTGCAAATGTTTTTTTTGTGCCCCCACCCCTGCCCTAAACACGCACACACACGCACACACACGCACACACACACACACACACACACACACACACACACACACACACACACACACACACACACACACACACACACACACACAAACAAACTTGGACACGCACACAGCCACTTGAGAGAACTGCTATTGTCACCATGTAGGCTAACATTACAGGTACGGCTGTCACAATACCAGAATTTCAGTAGTCGATACCAATACCAGTAAATTTCCACGATTCTCGATACTTATTCTATGATTAAATAAGCAGTCCCTACAGGATTTCGCAGGCTTTTTTTGTGATTGTTGCGGCCTAAAATGCCTGATTTCACAGCCACATTAAAAAAAATTTGCAGTGCATGTTGCAACGTTTTAAGCGCTTGTGTTGCGATTAAATTGTAGGAGACAGCGAAAATTGCAAAAAAAAAAAAAAGGTGCAGTTTTGTGCTGAATAATAAAAAATCTGAGGAAAATTAAACATTTTGAAATGTCACAAAATAATGTGAGGTCCTGTTATACTTGTTAAGAAAGGCACATGACAATTACTGAGTTGGAAGTTGTTTTACTTAATTAAAATTAAAAAATAATTAAAATGTCTCTTTAAAATGGAGGTAAAATAACTGTTTTAAAATGCTAATAAAACAGTCCAGTCTTTGAATAAAAAAGGGAGAGTGGCTACTCAAGTCCAGGGCTGCTCCGCTCCGGCCCTGCGGTGGCGTACTGGATTCTCCCTCTGTGAGTGCTGCAAGGGACACACAGGCTCATGCGTTCAACCAGGACAGCTCACACACTCAACGCATTCGACTCAGCTTGTGTTCCTTGCACGTATCAAGTTTCTTGTCGTCAGCCCAGACGCGCTGTTCCACCGTGGACTCACTTTCTTTGGACCACTGTTCCGTCCCGACTCACACTCTCCGTGGTGGAACTCACGGAAAGCACCAACGATTGGTCCAATTTGTGGAAAAGTTGCGGTGATCTGACAAAATTGCAAGATAATAATAATAATAATAATAATGGATTACATTTATATAGCGCTTTTCTATTGTTACCCAATACCCAAAGCGCGTACAGCAACCATTATTCATTCATACCACATACACACCGGTGGTGGTAAACTACGTGTGTAGCCACAGCTGCCCTGGGGCATGCTGACAGAAGCGTGGCTGCCATTTCGCGCCAAACGGCCCCTCCGACCACCACCATGATCATTCATACGCATTCACACGAGGCAAGTTGGGTTAGGTGTCTTGCCCAAGGACACTACGACAGAGACTGGGAGAGAGCAGGATTCGAACCGCCGACCCTCCAATCATTGGACGACCCGCTCTACCTCCTGAGCCACTGCCGCCCCCCAAGATCACACAAATTCACGGGGATTGGTTGAATTTGCGTTAATTGTTGTGATCGCAACATCGCAAATTCCTGGAGGGACTGAATAAGAATGATTTTTTTTAAAAAAGAAGAAAAAAAAACAGAAACCATGTGCTTCTAAATTCATATAGCCTACTTTCTTTCTTTATTTTTTAAAACTGTTTCACATTAAACTTTCTTATATATTAGCTCCACTGTGCTTCAAAAACTTCTCAGGCAGACACATAAAGTAACAGAGTTAAAATGGTAAATATTGCTCAACACAAACAGAAAGAAATATAGTCATTACTTTTACTCCTCAAGTAGTTCAACAAGAGAACCGTTGTTCTCATTCATTCACTTTCAGTAGCCTGTTTTCACACAAAATGGTGCAAAAATGACATATTGTTTAATTTTTCAGTTCATACGTTTACATGTTTGTTTTTTCTCTGGTCCAAACCATCATGGATGTGTTATGGTCCATACACCACTGTTAAGAGCGTCATGTTTCCATCATGACAACTGAGGGAAGAAAGACACATAGCACGTCGTCATGTTTACATGAGCTCAAACTTGTGGCACACACTGAGAAGTTGGAAGCTCGAGGTCCGGCTGCATTCACTTAAATGGAGGGCAAAATTGTATTTTTTAAGTCCTACTGAAAAAATGCAGGTAGCGATGTATTTTTTGACTGTCGGCATCGACTTGGTACCGACAAGGTGTCAGTTCTTGTAGCAACACCAGTTACAGGTGACTGGCCACAAACTCATCCTGCAAACCAGTCTGATCTCCAAGTAAATCCAGCAGCATATGAGCAGTAAACACCAGAGCAAAGTGAGAAATATCCATAAATCTGTTGTTGTAATTTATTCCCATTCTGCTGCTCCTCTCACACCGAGCACACACAGTGTGACTGACTTACTATGGTTTTTACTGATTTCATTTTTCTGTTTTATTTCTAATGGGCCCATGTACAATATTACACACAGGTTAAATGTTGCCATGTGATGTGTTGTAGCAGAGTTAGCTTCAAGTTAATTTCCATCTGCAGTTATGATGACGCTCTGTGTCTCTGTATCTTCCCCCTGACTCAGTAACAGGTGTTTAGGTTGTTGCTTTTACAAAGATCATGAATGTTATTGTAGCCCATGACTGAAATCTAGTGATATCATTGTTGTTGTTGCATATAATTAAACAAGAGGAAGTCTCGGAGCTCCTTTATGAGGGAATAGACTATTTAAAAAGAGGCAACCAAATCAGGTCTGCAGGACCAAGTGATGAGGACCATCCCAGTCAGAGAAGATGAGCTAAACCATCACATCATATGCACCACCTGGATTGTCACCACTATTTACATCAGATTGTTTTTTCAGCAGATCTTATGTTTTCTCTAATCACAGACTACGTGACTGTGGACTCTCAGAAACTCACTGTGAAATTGTGGCCTCAGCTTTGAAGTCCAACCCCTCCCACCTGACAGAACTGGACCTGAGCTACAACAAGAACCTGCAGGATTTAGCAGTGAAGGCTCTGTGTGCTGGACTGGAGAGTCCAAACTGCAGACTGGAAACTCTGAGGTCAGTTTGTCTTTTGGAGTGTTTTGTCTGTATTCAGGTCAAATGTTTAAAGTTTCACTTGTTCATTGGTTGAGTATTTAAACCAGGGGTTCAAACTCAAACATGCCGTGGGCCAAAATTTAAAAATTGGTTCATTCTTGGTGTCTGTTCAAAGAGATTTAAAGGCTTTGATGTTCAAAAACAGGTGATTTCCCTTCCACTGTGGATCTGACATGTGTCTGAAACACTTTGATAGAGCTCAGGCTCTTTGAGGTCCAATAACAGAAGGACACAACAACAGAAGGACAAAGTCCCTCTACTCATTAAGCCCTGATCATTGATCGGGACACATCTGATTGATTATTGGTGATTGATCTACATCTTTTATTCTTTATTCAGATTGGAGGACTGCAGTTTGTCAGAAATCAGCTGTTTTTCTCTGGGCTCAGCTCTGACGTCCAACCCCTCCCACCTGAGACACCTGGACCTGAGCAGAAACAACCCGCAGGATTCAGGAGTGAAGGATCTGAGTGGTTTTCTGGAGAGTCCAGACTGTAGACTGGCGACTCTGAGGTCAGTCTCTGTTTTATTTCTGTGCTCAGATGAATGTGATGTGAAAGTTGTGTTGACACTGAGCTGCAGACATGAGGGTGATATTAGACTGATCCACAAGATATGAAGAGCACCCATACCTCCTCGGTTATGCCAGTATGGTTATCCACAACAAGTAACCCAGACGAAGATGAAGCTCTCTTATATGCACTTCTGGACAATCAAAGTGACATCACCTTTGTTTTGCAAGAAAAAGCTGATACTCTGGATACACAAAAGGAGAAATGTGCAATTGAAACTCTCAACGCTAGCATCCAGAAGTACAGTCATTTCAAGTCAGAAGCTAACTGGGTTGCGAGTGAGGCTTTTATTCATCAAAGAAAATCCCTCTCCCAGTAACTTACACAAAAGAGTTTATTCTTGTCAATCTAAGTCATATTCCCACACCTAAGACAGCAAGAGCATGGCCTCACCTAGAGCACCTTGTCGAAGAGATTGCTCCTTGTGACGTTGGCCTGCTTATAGGTTACAATTGTTCTCAAGCCCTGCTGCCTAGAGAGGTTGTGGCTGGCAAAGACAGTGAGCCATTTGCCCAAAGAACGGACCTTGGCTGGAGTATCGTCGGCTGTGTGAATCCCTGTGTTGACTTTGATGATGTGATTGAAAGCAGCCACACAGTTGTTTTGAGACAAGTGACACCTTATTAGCAGTCGCCTGCTAAGCTGACCAGTGAAGTCTGGTACATATGTCAAACACAAGTAAAGGAAGTTGTCACTCCACCAAATTTGATAAAGGCACTTGAGTCTGACTTCAATGAAAGAGGAGTGGAAGATGCTCACATCTCTCAAGAGGATCTCCGCTTCCTATCAATAATGGAGGAAGGACTGTCACTGCAAAATGTAATTTAAAGAAGGCAGGCCGAATCTGCCAGACAATAGGTAATGTGCAGAGCATCGTCTGAAATGTTTGAGAGCAAGATTTGAAAAGGACAAACAATACCATAAGGACGGAGACGCTGAGAAGGTTTCAAAGGAAGAAGTCAATAATAGCCCTGCTTGGTACATCCCACACCATGGGGTGCTGATTGCTTGAGAAATAAATACCTGTGACTTGAAGAACACCTTGTGTCATGACTGACTGAACGGGAGTTACAGTATGATTCTTCCTCTTGTTCCTGCCTGCGGAATTGTGCATGTACCGTGTGAGTGTGGAGTGCAAGGGACATCATTGGTTGACTTTAAGCACATAACCTTTGGTGTTGTTATGTTTGATGCCCTGCTCTCCTTGTGCTGCAGGTGAGAAAAGGAGGAGAGAAAAAAGCTTGTATGAAAATGAAACCGGTACACAGGGGATGTAGCCTACCTTTTGGTGGTTTATTACATAATGCACCAAATTATTACATTTTCTTCATAAACACCCGCAATTTGTAATAACTACTGCAAAATGTAACAACTTATTACAAAATGCGGCAAAGTTTATTAACATATTGCGTTCAAGGTATTCTCTCTCTGAGCTTCATCAGCTGCTTCACTCAACATGTGTTTCTATACATTTGTTGTCATGATAACAAATTTCAGCCCCACACATTTGTTGTCATGGCAATATAGTTCAGCTTCACACGTTTGTTGTCTTTGAAAACTTGAGCATCGTCAGTAAGTCTCTGATCAATGTGGCTGCCCAACATGAGTTTGTATGGATGGAGCCACAGGTGGAGCTGACAGGTGAAGAGACGGAGTCACTGCGTCCGTGTTGAAGCAGCAGCAGCTTCTCATGAATATTAATGAGCTGTTTTCTCTCTATGTGACTGTTTAACCTGTGTCCTGTTGCTTCAGCAGTTGGACTTTGATTTTCTAAACTTGTTCTTTCTGAAGCTTCTTCAGCTCTGAACAGATGATGAGACACTGAACGCTGTCAACAAGGAGCTTTGTTATAAACTCACTGCTTTTATTCTTTCAGATTGAAGGGCTGCAGTTTGTCAGAGATCAGCTGTTCTTCTCTGGGCTCAGCTCTGAAGTCCAACCCCTCCCACCTGAGAGAACTGGACCTGAGCAGAAACAACCTTCACGACTCAGACCTGAAGGATCTGAGGGGTTTTCTGGAGAGTCCAGACTGTAGACTGGGGACTCTGAGGTCAGTTAACTGACTGTTACTGCTGTAGATCTTAGATATTTGAACCACAACTGAACCTGATTGATTTTCATTCAGAACTTGAATCATTGACTTTAGTTTAGTTTAGTTTATTTAGATCCGCATTAGCTTTTGCCACGCAGCAGCTATTCTTCCTGGGGTCTTTTCATCATAATAAATGACAAATACAAACCATTAACACATAAAATACATTAATACATAAAACAAAAATACATACAGAAAACACATACTCAATACAAGAAAAAAACAAACAAAAAACAACAACAAAAAAAACAAAACAAAACATCCAAGACAAACACTTAACATATGTTACCCGCTCCTACATTGAATCACTACACAACAAGAATACCAGGACCCAGTTTTACAAATAGGCTACTAATGGTCAAAATTGCGATCAAAATAATAATCTCTTAATTTCATTTTAAAACTAACCATGTTTCTTTGTTGTATAACATAATTCGGAAGGGCATTCCACTCCTTCATAGCTCGATATAATACTGTGCCTTGAGAGAGTGCCCTGGGTAAAATAAAATAACCTCCAGCAGCATGTCGAGTTGAATAATTATGTATGTTTGAACTAAAAGACAATTTTCTATACAAAATGTATGGCATTTTAGTTGTTATTATATTTTTAAGAAAAACCATCAACAAATATGACAATCTGTGCTTAACATCCAGCCAACCAAGACTGGCATGCATTAGACAAATATTCGACCTTATTCCACACATAAGTGCAACACGTGCTGCTTTATTTTGTATAAGTTGCAGTTTTCTGATGTTGGCTAGTGAGGTATTGGACCAAACAACTGTACAATAATCCATATGCGACAAAACCAGTGCTTGAATGACTTGTTTAGTAATTTGTGTTGCTAAATATTTAGAGCATCTCCTAATCATTGAAAGAATGTTTCCAATTTTGGTTATTATCCTCTTTATATGCATGTCCCATGATAATGTACGATCTATGATGATTCCTAATAATTTTACCTCTTTCACATGTTTAATTAATTTGTTATTGATCATTACATTAAGCTCTGGGTTTGAACGCAGTGAATAGTTTAATCCAATAACCATACTAGTTGTTTTTGACACATTCAAAATTAATCCATTACAGTTAACCCACTCAGAAACCAACTTCATTCCTTCATTTAAATGTCTATTTAATCCATCAATAGTTCTTTCAGCTAAGTAAATTGTCGTATCATCGGCATACATTGTCATGCGAGCTGTTTTTAATGCCAAGGGAAAATCATTGGTGAAGATTGAGTACAAAAGAGGTCCAAGGCAACTTCCTTGGGGTACTCCCTGTTTTACTTGTTTTAAATCTGACTCACTTCCATTGAAATAAACCATTTGCCATCTCTCACTCAAATAACTTTTAATAATTAATAAAGCTAATGATGAAAACCCATAATGTTTCAGTTTTGCCAATAATAATTCATGATCTAGAATATCAAACGCTGCCGAAAAATCCAGGAAGACAGCTCCTATCATTTTCTTTTGCGTGATTTCATTACACCAGTCATCTAACATTTGTGTCATAGCTGTTGTAGAATATTTTTCCCTGTAAGCATGCTGAAAATCTGTAAATAAATAATTATTAGAAAAATATGACTGAATTTGCTCATACACAATTTTTTCCATGATTTTACTCAAAATTGGCAATAAACTGATAGGTCGACTATTTGACTCAGAAAACTGCAACTTTTTGTTTTTGGGAATTGGTATTATTTTTGCAATTTTCCATCCTTGTAGCCATATATTTTTAGTCAAACATAAATTAATTATATGTGTTACCACTGGGGCCACAATACCAACAATAGGTTTCAATAACCTTCCATCAAGAAAATCAACCCCAGGTGACTTATTCTTACAATTCACTAATAATAACTCAACTTTAGAAACTGTAACAGTCTTGAAATCAAAAATACATTCTTTACCTTCCACAATTTGGTTAATTAGTCTATCTGCAAGGTCAGTATCATTATGCTGTACAGTACTTTTTAACTTATCGATTTTATTAATGAAATAATTATTCAAATGATTAGCAATGTCCTTGGGTTTGGTCAAGAACTCTCCTCCAGTTTCTAAGTAAGATGGTGAAGACTTGGTGTGGTCCTTAACTAAAACATGTAGTGTACTCCATAATATTTTACTATCGTGCTTCATTTCCTGAACTATGTTATCATAATATTCTTTTTTTCTCCTCCTATTTAACTTTGTAACAAAATTTCTTAATTTACAATAAATTTGCCAGTCTGATTTAATACCAGATGATAAAGCAATCTGTTTTGCCTGATCTCTTTCAATCATATGTTCTTTTGTTTCTCTGTCCAACCATGGTGAGTTAACAGTCCTCACTGTGGCTTTTCTCACAGGTGCATGTTGATCTATAACACCTGTTAATGTATCATCAAAAACTTTAAAGGCAGCTTCAGGATCTTCAAGCAACAGAATATTTGATATCTTAGCATTTGAAACATCTCTTACATAGTTTTCTTCATTAAATGCTTTAAATGACCTCTTCTTAATTATTCTCGACCCCTCCTTGGGCACCTTTGTTTTCCTAACTATTGCAATTAGATTTTGATCGCTGCATCCTATAGGCATAGATATAGCTTTGGAGCAGATCTCAGGTGTATTTAAATAGAGATGATCAATACAAGTGGCCACTCTCCTGCCATCATTATTAAAGCTAATTCTTGTTGGTTTGTTCATTGCTTGAGTCAATCCTGAAGCTGCACACATATCAACCAATTTCCTTCTCATTGGACAGGACAACAACTCCCAGTTTACATTCATATCTGCCATAAAATATAACTCAAGATTTGTACAACAAGCAGAGTCAAGCATTTCACACATTTTATCTAAATATTCACAATTAGCACTGGGGGGTCTATAACCACATCCTATAAGTATAGGCTTGAGATGCTTTAAATGTACTTGCAACCAAAGAACTTCAATGTCAGTTTGCATTAAATCATGTCTTATTCTTACAGGTAGGTGGCGCTGCACATAAATGCGGATCCCACCTCCATAAGCATTTCTGTCTTTCCTATAGATATTAAACCCCTCTATCATCAGTGATGTGTCCTCAAATGTAGAATCTAAATGCGTTTCAGACACGGCCAAAATATGAAAATGATTTGACAGGATTATGTTCTCCACTTCATTTAATTTATTCCTAATACTACATATATTTATATGGGCCATTTTTAGGCCTTTCCTCAGTAATTTATATGACATTAAACAGGGTGTACATTCTTATCAGTCTTATTCGAGTTGATTCAATTTCAGAGCAACATAAAATACATTTAACATTGTAACAAATACCCACAAACATTAAAAAAACAAATAAATTAACACTTTGTATTGTCATAAAAATTATACCACTCGTCTATCCGTGAGAATCAGCCAACCTCCTACGTTGACATTTGAATGAACTCAGTTCTGTTTAATCCTCCTGAAATCATACAGTCGTATCACTGAGCTGATAAACTGCAAATGCATTAGCTTAAACTTAATTTTCTACCCTTTTATCACTCCTTGGAAGTAAATATAATAATAATAATAACGGAAACCTCATTTATTTCTTAATATAAACGAAATCATATTTTCTTTATTGATCACCATAGCTTATCCAAACTTAAACCATCCAAGTTTAAACAATTTATCATCATATAACAAATAATTATTCAGTCTGTGTTCTGCATGCTTACCGCACCAGTTTACTGTCTCTCTATCATTTTCAGGGTAGATCATGTTGAGTCAGTCTCCACATTACGCACCAGCTGCGCTCGTGCTGTTCACCACTCCCCGTCTCCATATTACGCACAGTCTGTGCTCGCGCTGTTCACCATTCTCCCACACCTCAGCGACCTCGCATCCTTTTAGGATTGTCTTCGTGTTCAAATGTCATTCCATAAACGTAACCCAAAGTCCAAATCATGGGTCCCGTTCCTGTCCATTGCTCAAACACACACTGCTTCATGAGCTTCCTCCAACTTCAGTCCAGCATTTACTGCGTATGCAGCGATGGTTTAATCTTCTCCTCGAAGAATTTCTCTGCTTCACTAACTTTCTGGAAGATCTTTTTCTCTCCATTGAAAGTTAGGATGAGAGTGGCCGGGTGAATTAGGCCACTTTGTATGCCAGCCCGATACAGCTTTCCTCTGATGTTGTTAAACAGTGCTCTCCTCCTTGCCATTTCTGTTGTCAGATCAGGGAATATCTTCAACTTCATGTTTTTATATTCCAGCACCTTTTCTGATTTTGCCATTTTCAGGATAGCTTCCTTCACCATGAACCGCTGCAATCTCACGATCATGGGTCTTTGACCAGGGCCTTTGCCGGCGACTCTATGCGCAATCTCCACGTCAGGAGGACCAGGAAGATTCCTTTGTCCCGTGAAAACGTCTCTCAGAAGCGCAGACATGTATTCAGTGGCATTATCACCTTTGACACCCCTGTCCAGTCCAAAGACCCTTATATTAAATCTTCGACTGTAACCTTCCAGTCTGTCAGTTTTGTCTTTCAGCTCTTGATTTTCCTGTTGGAGTGCGTTACATATTTTCCGAAGCACACCACATTCTCTCTCCAGTTCATTTATTTGGTCAGACTGACCCGATAACACCGTCTCCATGCCCGTCACTTTTTCTGCACATGACTTCACATCAAGTTTTATGGAATTAAGCTGCGGTTGCAGTTCATCCATGTGTGCTTTTAATTCCTCCCGTATTATCGAGCGGATTAATTCAGACATTTCTTTTTTATCCATCTCTTTTACTGGTACCTGTGCCGCAGTTGAAACAGGTGAATCAGGTAAATCAGTGCCAGGTGGTGCGGAGATTGGCGTCTGCTTCTCTCCACGCTTTCCTCTAGTCATTTAAACTTCCAGACCACTTTGCTTCGGTTCAGGTCAAAGGAATCCACCTTTCCGCCAGGGATCAGGAGTTTTTCCGAGAATTTGCATACCAAACTTGGAATTTAACCATAATATCTCGGAGTATTGGCATTCTCCGCACACGAGTGCTCCTCACGTGCCACCGGACATGACGTCACGACGTCACTTTGATGTCATAAATGAAGGACGTTTGAAATAGTTGTCTCATGTTTCCAGTTGTTCTTCTCTCACACTGACAATGATTCTTCACTTTCAGCTTATTTCACTCAGTCCTCATCAATAATGTCTGTTTCACTTCAACCTTCAGGGGGCGCTGTCACAAACACATGTTAGACAGCTCTGTAGTGTTAGACCAGTCTTCATTTTGTTCACAGAGATGATTTGAATCTGATCCTAAAGTCAGAGTGTTCGACTCAGATAAAGACTGACTGGTCTGAAGCCATCACATCAGATGTGGGGGGTGGGGTTTGTCAACAGGTTTGTGTTCAGTTGAACGTGTGTAGTTTTAGTCTCCTGAGACCAGGACCAAGAAAGACCTTAGTCCTGGATCAGGACTGGACCTTTAAACTTTGATCCAGTTCAGTCCTGAATAAAAGTGTTGGAGTCAGTGTTAAGTCCAACATGTCTGATCAGATATTGATTCAATCAATCAATCAATCAATCAATCAATCAATCAATCAATCAATCAATATTAAATTTATTGTCCCCAGAGGGAAATTTGTCTTGGACAGTCAACCTCCCGCAGCTGCATATCACAAAAACACAAGACAGACATAACAATACATTGATTCTATGGCTAGGTTTACACGAAGACGGTGTGAACAGAAGACGCAAAAGTGGCGTCGCGTCTTCACTTTTTATTTCGCGTCTACACGAGCGTTCTCGGGAGGAAATCTGTGTGCATACGGACGGAGACGCAAAAGTGTGTACAAATCCATTGCTAATGCACGCCAGACCACTAGGTGGTGCTGTCACAAACGCATGCGTAGAACCTTCCTTCTTTTCGTCACTGTGCCGGGAAATCAGAAAAGGAAAACATGGCTACAGCTACAACAGCACGACCTCGAGTGTGATATTGCTTTTATACAACAGTGCTACGAGCGCATTTTAGAACAGTAATAAACTACAAGAGATTATGATTTGTTTGTTTATTTAATCATTTATTTGGCTCCGCCAACAGAAATAGTTCTGCAACTGGAAGGGAGACGAGGCTGTTGCCAGGCAACACATAAACATTTCATACTAGCTTGCTACTAGCTACAAGCTTTTCCACCGAGCTGCTTCCAGTGCTGGTTCTGGTTCTGAGCCCGTGTCTGATCAGCACCGGAGCAACAGGACCAGCGTGAAGACACAGAGACGTTATCGATACCGTATTACATTTGTTTACCCGCTGTGTAATCATTATAAACACAGTTGAAGCTAAGTAGCTGAGCTACGTGGCTAACAACAGCTAAAGCTAATATCAAAACACATCGCCGTCAAAACGTAGTTGCCCCGCGGCGATTTTTTTCCAGCCGGGTTTAGTAGAGATTTATCTCCAATTAGACGGACCAGGTCAGGTCCAGGTTTTAATGTTCAGGTCCGTTTCTAACTGTAGTAGCAGCAGAGAGATGGGGCAGCTCCTGTATGGGGAGCCTGGCTCTGACTTAGCTCCATTATAGCTTAGCTCCTGTCCACTGCTGAACAGCGGAGTGATAACGTCCGTAAAAAGTCCCAGTGCTGTTATACTGTATATCAGCACTCATGGAACGTCTCTTGTCCAATCAAATTGCTCGGTTGGGACCTGTCGGAACTAACTGTTGTATAATTGTAGTTATTGCGGCCAAAGTAGCCTGCAGGTCTGAAGGGTGGATGTAATCCGACATGTTTGTTTGTATCGTGACGTCAACACGCCGACTTGACGTCAACACGCCGACTTGACGTGAGCAGAACAGCAGATCTGAGCCAGTTTTGCGTCTTGGCCTGTTTAGGCGGAGACGCTGCGCTGGAGCGTATTCAACTTTTCCACTTTCAGGGGTGGTTTGAGATTTTTGCGTCTTCAAGCCCCAAAAACGCCGTCACCATATAAACGAAAGGCACTTCCGATAAAATATTTTATCGTCTTTACTCGCAAGCGTCTTCGTGTAAACGGCCCCTATATTGACAGACTGTTCTGAGGTCAGCAGCAATGATCAATCAGTTTCGACATGAAGAGGTGAATGAATGTTGTACTGCTTTTATTCGTTATTCAGATTGGAGTGGTGCAGGTTGTCAGAGATCAGCTGTTCTTCTCTGGTCTCAGCTCTGAAGTTCGGCCCCTCCCACCTAAGACTCCTGGACCTGAGCTACAACAACCTGCAGGATTCAGGAGTGAAGGATCTGAGTGGTTTTCTGGAGAGTCCAGACTGTAGACTGGAGACTCTCAGGTCAGACTCTGTTTTATTTTTGTGCTCAGATGAATGTGATGTGAAAGTTGTGTTGACACTGAGCTGCAGACAAGAGGCTGATGTTATACTGATCCACACTGAAGGTCGTCATGGTTTTCTTCTTCTCTGCTTTTAGTCCAGTCACTGTTCCTCTCCACATTTCACCTCCACTACAGAAACACATGTCATTTGTCAGAAAATAACTGATCTATCCACAAGTTTCCAAACGTCATCAATGGTCAAAACCGGAAGCTGGTTTTTCATTTCTGGTGGAATTACACATTTACGTTTCCATGGTTTCAGTCATTGTCATATGGCACGTTTCCACTAGCGCTGCAACCAGGTACACTTTTGGTATCACCTCAGCCCTGGTTTCAAGCGAGCCGAAGCGTTACTAAAACGTGACGTCAGCCGACTGCCTCCACTGATTGGCCGATGAGTGTTGTCACTGGAAGCGTCATAATCACGCGACGACCGACTAAAATGTAAATAAAAAAATAAAAAGACTCACTCACCACTTTTTACAGCTCCAGTTTGTACTGCTGTTTGACTTCAAACACGAGATGGCTTCTCAGAAGAAATCCTCTTCCTTGGTCGGTCGAAGAGGTCCAGACGTTCCTGACTCTGGTTGCCGAAGAAAGGATTCAGAGGGAGCTCGACTGCATCACACGGAACGAAAGGGTTTCGGTTTCGCGCAGCTGTGTTATGACAACCCCGCCCACGTCGTGGAGGCACCAAGTGATACTCAGTTGTAATGGAAACAACCAAACCGAGCCGAGCCGAGCCGCGCTAGTGGAAATGCGCCAATAGTTGCAATAAACGCATGGATCTATTAATGCTGGCTTTTAACATGGATGTCAATTTGTGTGATATCCATTGTTAAAAGCTGGTGTGATGATCAATGCGTTTTACAGATTTACATTGAAAAAAAAAATCCATGCATTTACCGTGACTACCGAAATCATGGAAACGTAAACATAAAATTCCACCAGAAGGGCAAAACCGGCTTACATTTTTGACATTCGGAAAAAGGTGGATAATCAATAGCTGGTGGCTCCTCCTCTTTCCTGAGGCTCTGTGATGTTTGTAGTGAAATATTCAAAGCCAACATGCCATTAGAGCTGGTGTTGCCATGGATCTACTGAATTGATTCAGTTTTGATTCACAGGGTCCTGACTCCATTGGATTTTATTCAGTCAGAGATATTTCACTTACAGTTTCTATTTGTTTGGATATGAATGAGATTCTCAGAGAACTGATGCTGTAAATCAGCGGTACTCAATAGGCATCCGGCCCGCCGAACCTTCCAATCAGGCCCGCGACTGAGTTCTACTAGTTTACATATTACTGTATACTGTATTTTCGGGCTCCGTGCGCCTGTAAGTCAATGCGCTGGGACATAGAAACACGTGCGGAGCGTTTGTGTGTGCCTGTGAGGCGCTGCACTGGGATACAGAAACGCTGACGAACCCAAATCACCATGCGCGAGTGTTTGGGGAGCGGGCTGGACTGCAGGGTTTTCCCTGCCTGTCTGCAGAGACCGTGGGTGATTTTCACCGCCGTCTTGGTTCAACTGTGTGTGCATCATGCACGGGGGGCCGTTCAGATGAAGCGTCTTTTGCGCGCGCTCAAACCCATTCAATGTAGCCGCGAGTCATGCACGCTCACAACTCAAAAGCCGTAGCCGCGCGCATTTGATGAGACGCAATTGTTTTTTCGTGCACGTCAGTGGTGCACAGCTGCACGACCTGCTTCTCCCCCGCTGTTGTGTCCCGGTCCCATCAGCCTGTGTCACCTATGTTTTCCACTGAGCTCTGCCTCGTTTGAAAGGTGAAGGAAGCCCATGTGTGGAAAGACGTCGCCTCCGAGATGTAGAATGTGTGTTATAGAAGAGAAACACATTTCAGGACCAATGACTTGTATCCTCAGAACAGAGTCAGACGTCCTGTGATGGTCAGCCTCCTTTCATATTTAAGCTGAAAATCACAGGGCATGTCTGAGGATACAAGTCAGCAGTGTAAAGCTCCAGCATGATATGTAAATGATGATATGACAATGTCAAGATTTTTCATTTTATATCATACAAAACACCATGAAGTGTATAAATAAAAATTATGTGCTTACAAGTAAAATAAAAAATATTTAAATTATTAGACGAAAAAGGTGAATTTAATTTCAATCTAGGCCTATTTGAATGTGCGGCCCCCAAGGTGTCTGTTAAGAAAAATTCTGGCCCTTCGAAAAATGTATTTGAGTACCCCTGCTGTAAATTGTTCCTCTGACCTGCTGCATTATTACAAACATTAATGTTCACCATTTATTTATTTTATTTTATTCCATCATGTGTAGAATAAAAACCAGTTGTCTCTTTGTTCAGGTGGCACCAGCAGCTCTACACCTGAACTCACCTGAACACATCTTGTTGTGTCAGACACAGGAGTGTTAAACATCAACCTCAGCTTTTATGAGTCCATACTGGATTATTCAAGTGAAAAGTGATTTTAATGTGAGAGCAGATTTTTTCCCTCCAGCCCAAAGTCCCATAATAAAAAGTGTTGTGTGTGCTGATTTCAGCTCTTTGAAGAAGCAGGTTCAATGTATGAAGTCAGTCAGCAGGTTTTCTGCCTCTGAGCTTCATCAGCTGCTTCAACGTGTGTTTCCATCATGTTTGTTGTCATGACAACAGAGTTCAGCCTCACACATTTGTTTGTCTTTTTAAAACTTGAGCATCGTCAGTAAGTCTCTGATCAATGTGGCTGCACAACATGAGTTTGTATGGATGGAGCCACCGGTGGAGCTGACAGGTGAAGAGGCGGAGTCACTGCGTCTGTGTTGAAGCAGCAGCAGCTTCTCATGAATATTAATAAGCCGTTTTCTCTCTATGTGACTGTTTAACCTGCTTCCTG
The DNA here is from genome assembly GCF_045865225.1 of Trachurus japonicus. Classification (NCBI taxonomy): domain Eukaryota; kingdom Metazoa; phylum Chordata; class Actinopteri; order Carangiformes; family Carangidae; genus Trachurus; species Trachurus japonicus. The sequence continues at coordinate 35,673,251 of NC_140907.1, forward strand.
TTGCTTCAGCTGTTGGACTTTGATTTTCTAAACTTGTTCTTTCTGAAGCTTCTTCAGCTCTGAACAGATGATGAGACACTGAACGCTGTCAACAAGGAGCTTTGTCCTCAACTCACTGCTTTTATTCTTTATTCAGATTGAAGAAATGCAGTTTGTCAGAGATCAGCTGTTCTTCTCTGGGTTCAGCTCTTAAGTCCAACCCCTCCCACCTGAGAGAACTGAATCTCAACAGAAACAAGCTGCAGGATTCAGGAGTGAAGGATCTAATCGGTTTTCTGGAGAGTCCAGACTGTAGACTGGAGACTCTGAGGTCAGTTCACTGACTGTTACTGTTGTAGATCTTAGATCTGTAGTGTTGGGCCAGTCTTCATTTTGTTCACAGAGATGATTTGAATTTGATCTTAATGTCAGAATGTTTTACTCAGATAAAGACTGACTGGTCTGAAGCCATCACATAAGATGTGGATGGGTGGGGTTTGTCAACAGGTTTGTGTTCAGTTGAATGTGTGTAGTTTTAGTCTCCTGAGACCAGGACCAAGAAAGACCTTAGTCCTGGATCAGGACTGGACCTTTAAACTTTGATCCAGTTCAGTCCTGAATAAAAATGTTGGAGTCAGTGTTTAGTCCAACATGTCTGATCAGATATTGATTCTATATTGACAGACTGTCCTGAGGTCAGTAGCAATGATCAGTTTTGACATGAAGAGGTGAATGAATGTTGTTCTTCTTTCATTTTTATTCAGATTGCAGTGCTGCAGTTTGTCAGAGATCAGCTGTTCTTCTCTGGTCTCAGCTCTGAAGTCCAACCCCTCCCACCTGAGAGAACTGGACCTGAGTGACAACGACCTGCAGGATTCAAACCTGAAGGATCTGAGGGATCTCCAGAAGAGACCAGACTGTAGACTGGAGACTCTGAGGTCTGAGGTCAGTCAAATCTGTAGCTGTTTCCCTCATCAATCAACTGATGAAGGAAAAGTGTTTCTGGGCAGTTTCACTGTTTGTGTGTTTTTTGTTTTATTTTTCATCATGTACCTTAGATCCACAAGATATTTAGATATATAGTCAGGATGTCACAGCTGATGTCATAGTTCAATCAACAAATTATTTAAAGAAACAACAAGACAAGAACCAAAAACAACAGAGTGTGGAGGCCACACAGAGTCCTAAATGTTCTATTATCAGGTAAAGGTGTTGTGGTGTTAAGACAAAACCAGTTGTTGATCTTTGCTTTAGAATAATGTTAGTCTGCAATAAATGGAAAATAATGTATTTTTATGAGAGGCCGTTTAGGAAATATTGCTCTCACATGTTACATCATACTCTCTTACAAACACTACTATAGTCACACACACTTACTATCATACTCTCTTACATACACTACTATAGTCACACACATTTGAAATATTTATTTATGCCCACATATAAAGAAGTACAAGGGTTCTTGCACAAGGGACATAAACACTGCCAATGCAGTATCTTTAAAGTATCTTTAACTTAACATGTGAGAGGAAATATGAATTATTTCCTAAACGGCCTCTCATATATTTTTGTTTTTCTGGTCAAACTGGATAAATTTTATGGAGATGATCAATAGAACAGTTTCTCTATGAAACAGCCAATCATATACTGCGGTCCCACAGATACTCAATAACTTGTAGCTGTGACATGAGCTGACAGGTAACAGGAGGAAATCCCTCACTGACGTGTTGGAGCAGTGATGCTGCAGTAAATGCTGCACGTTTCACTTCAGTTCAATGTTGTTTCAGTCTTTGTTCATATTTGTGTGTGTGTGCAGGTGTTGGCGTTAAAACCAGATCTTCTTCACCACTGACTGCCAGAGGAAGTGGAGGTCACTCTTAGCGCTGCAGTCTGAACTGATCTGAGAACTGCTCCACTGTCACACAAAGAATCCAGTCCACCATCGTCCCTGTGCTCTAATTCAAATAATCTCTATGATGTTCTACATGTGTTTAACCAGCAGGTGGCGCCTCTCTGTGTCATGTTTACGTCGTCAGCAGGAGTTCTTCTCTATTCGGGAGCTTTGAGGCCTAGTCCACACGAGCCCGGGTATTTTTGAAACCGGAGTTTTGCTTCGCGTCCACACCAGTGGTGTAATAAAAACACTCAGTACACACGCAACCGTGAAATCCGCTACCAAGTGACGCAATGCACGTGTGGAAGGCTGTTTTAACCAATCAAAATACAGTGGAAACCGCTTGGATCGAAAGGCTTGGGACGGAATCATTTCTATACAAATGCTGTTTAAATAATTCGTTATCAATATATATATATATATATATATATATATATATATATATATATATATATATATATATATATATATATATATATATATATATATATACTATCTTATAGTGTTCATTTTTGGTCATTTTATGGATGTAAACATGCGCAAAAACCATTTCAAAACTACGTGTTATAGCTTTATTTCACAGACTCCAAGTCCAACAATTAAATATTAATTAATTTAATAAAAATGTGTAGCCTATTTATTTTATTTTCGGCGGTGTCCCTTTGACGTGCACTGCTGCAGCAGCCTGCACATGTTGCTGCGCTGTGTCTTGACTCTTGTGCTGTGTGTTGTTGTGCGCTGTGTTGTTGTGCTGTGTGCGTCACCTGGCTGCTGAGCCACATGACTGTCGGTGCGGCGCAACTCTGGCTGTTGTGTTGTCTGTCAAAACATGGATGAATGAAACATATCCACTTTATATCGACCGCGGACGTCACGGATACATTTTCGGCTTTTGGCTCGTTCCTCATCTCCGCATAGGCTCTTTTTATCACTGCATGACAGCAGCGCGACCCCCCCTCCCGTCGTACCCGGGACATAGGCTATTGCCTGTTCATTCATGAAAATCATCCCGAAAAACTCTCAATCAAACAAGGTGGGGAATAAGAAACTGCAGCGCTACTGTAGTAGTTCTGTAATTTTAAAAACAGCTGATCTGTAGCGTCACTTGTTACTGTAAATGATGCTGTGTGGAAAACCAGCTGTGGTCTGTGATTGAGGGTGAGTTTGGAGCTGACAAGAGGATCGCCCTGACGACCGTTTCGTTATATTTTTCTCATCGAAAAACTATACAAATAGCATTTAGATTATGTAAAAAAATAAAAAATAAAAATAAAAAGTGATAAAAATCCACTTTGTCACCTCCATTTTTGCGAGCTCACCTGCAAACCGCTGCAAACAACCTCTGCGGGCTGGCAGTGTTTACATTAGCACGTGTGCAGCTATGACGTAAACGAGTAAAACAATCACGGTTGCAGTGTCCACACGCACCCGGTGAAACCAACCCCAGGCCGAAAACCCCACCCTGGACTCCGGTTTCAAAAAACCACGGTTTCAGGGTTCCAAAAGCACGGTTGCGTGTGGACAGGACATACAACCGGGAACATATGTTCACGGTTTCAAAAATACCCGGGCTCGTGTGGACTAGGCCTAAGTTTGTGTAGAAATGGTGTGAAAATGAAAACACGATACATTACATATATAAAATGTATCAAAAGTCATTATTATCTTTACTATGTAGTTTTTCTCTGGGTTCACAGTTAGATGGCACTGATTTGTATATAAATTGGAGTAAAGTAAGTAAAAGAAACTAGGATGAGGTCACAGCTGATTGGGTGGTCAGAATGATACTGCACTGTCACAGTTAATGGGTTCACACTGTAGCTGTATTATGTAGTGCACCCAAATGGTGTCACAAGCAGAACCTTTGTGGCCGGAGCTGTTGCGGTTCGGGTGGTCTTAGGTGTGTATTTATTACACAAGAACGAGCACTCCGTGTCTTCATTGTTGCTGCATTATATCTGTTCCAATTGAGAAAGAAGTTATGTTTCTGAACCGTAAGCTGTGTCTGAAGGCTGTCTACTCCGGCCATTTGAATGTGTTTCATGATGTTTATATGATGTGGAAAAGTTAAAAGAACCAAACTGCTTCGCAGGTACATCAGTGTTGCTTTGCCCTGTGTTTTGTCTAGCAGGCGGGTAGGAGGAGGTGTTTTACACCACAGATGCATTACTTACCTTTTAACAGAATTTTGTGAACTGTTTGCCTGAAATAGAGAGATTGAAAGAATCAGATATATGATGTTTGATTGTGTTTTGAATTTGTGGAAATGAATACAGATGCAACCTGTACACAAGAATGAGCACTCTGTGTCTTCATTGTCGCTGCAGTATATCTGTTCCAACCGAACTGTATTTAATACGTGGTCAAAACTGTGGGGCCCGTAACAATTATAACACATACTATAAGAAACAAGCTGTGATGCTTGTGTGTATGAAACAGGACACATAATTTACTCTCTCTCTCTTGCACACACACACACACACACACACACACACTCTTGCTGTACTCAATGAAGTTAATAAAAATATTAATTAATTATTAAGATAAACAGGCTGACATTGTTTGGACTGTAACCGGACTCCCGCTGCGATGAGCTGATCTCACAACCAACACAACTATTCTTAGACCTTTTGTTGTGCTGACGGTCGGTGTCTGCCATCACGCTGACGACATGTGGAAGGTCAAACGTGAGTGTCTCATCGTTTTCTCTGCATGCCTCTGTGTTTTTCACTCAGGACAGTAACACACTGCTACTGTAGTTTGTCACATCTGACTGATTCAGTCTTTGTTCTGTCCACGTACAGCGATGAGACATCTACTGTATGACAGTCTGTGAACTCAACAATCCTCCATGTTATAAGATCAGGACAGGATGTCTCTTTATGACTTCACTTTCATGCAGTGTTAAACTGTTATTATTGATAATCAATGATAATTAACATGTGTATGATTAGATTTTCACATGTGCAGGTTGTTGATACGAACATTTTCGAGGCAATTTGATTCTCACTGAACTTAATGTTTTTAGTTATTAGTTTTATCATCAAGTTTTTGCAGAAACAATTTATTTACTAAATGTTTGTTTATCTCAACAGATCCATTATTCCTCTGCTCTTATTCAACAAAACACTGATTGATGTAATTTTTGAATTGTTTATTAAAATTTGTTTATGTTGTAGCTCCAGTTGCGTTTCCTATGGAGACGAGGTACCGGACAATTTTAGAGGTAATGACAGAGTGACACAGAGACATGAGGTCAGTAAAAACTGAACGTTAATTAATGGGAAACACTGTTATTCAAAAAGTTACTATTCTTAGTGTCGGCAGCCTTTTACATTACATCCAGTGTAGACACACACCGGTTGACCTGAGTTGGTCCAGGTTCACATTCTCACCTGAGGGGCCACACCAGAGCTTGGCATTTGGTGGATTATTTTAATGGCATATTTGTGTTTGTTCTTTGTATGTTGTCATTACTCTGGGTCTGATGTAGAGGATTTCCTTTATCAGATGTATTTTCATTAAATTTCATTAAAGAGATAGAGAGAGAGAGAACCTACAGTATTGTTATGGTTAGGGTTACAGTGGCTCAGGTGGAGAGAGCTCACACATCGACAGGACTCAGACTAATGAGACTTGTTGATCACATGTGGGCTACAGTCACACATCTTACCAGTGATTCTGGACACAAGGTTATTTGTTGCTGGATATGTTCATCCCTTCTTCATCTTCTTCTAATGCCATATCTACTGAGCTCCTCAGTGTCCACATCTGAACCCAGTACAACTCTGTGATTTGCTACAGCACGAGATTGGCAGCAGGAACATCCAGCTGACAAACCTGCAGGATTCAATTCACTGACACTTTAGTGTGTACATGAAGGACAAACCAGGTAACATTTGCATTAATGTGCATTTACATGTTTTTTAAACTGTCCTTAAGTGGTTTGTGAAGTGATTTCATGTCAGTGTCTGATGACCACAGAAGAAAATAATAAGATGTCAAGTGAAGTCCAGGTTGAGATCAGATGGAGATGAGAGCTGTCAGAGTCTGCTGAGTCAGAGTCCACTCTCAGGACAATGGGAGCTCAAGTTGGCTCCAGCCAAGGTGACAGGACAGGTAGGTCATCCAGCTGTTTCACTGCTGCTGTAGAACCTGGGACTTAAGTTGGGTGGCTCGCCATCTACTGAACCAGCTGATCCTCCTCACTGGATCCTTCCATCCACATCAAGGACCTGACCTGGATTTTGGAAACACAGTCATAGTTTCTACATTTATGTTCTGTTAGATCATAATACCGAGTACTAATTAAAATCAAATACTAGAAACTTACTCTCTAATTCAACTTCCACATCCCTAAATAATATAGAACACATTCAAACATTAATCTTACACAGTATAAATTCACTATAACTTGAGTTACAGCGTCCTTAGTGAAAGCAGATTTATATTTCTCTGTGAGACGCAGTGCTTCTATCACCAATCAAATCAACACAATAACTTTGATTTGAAAAAAACTCTTTGCAGCAACAGTAAAGTTAAATTCTCTATCTTACTGTCCTTTAATCTAAACTTCTACTTGTAAAAACACTTAATTACCTCTGACAACATGAGGAGCAGGTAAACAGGAGCTGCATATTCACAGGGTCAATATGAAAAAATTCAGAAAACCACAGTAAAATATATGGTGAGCTTTATATTAAGATTATAATACTCACTGCTAAGACAAAACATGGCTAATGTTAGCTCAACAATAGTTCAACATTTTAAACATAGACTTAAAACGTAAACTGTTTCAATTACTTTGTGTGATAATATTGATTTGTAAATAAAATAAACTCTTTATTTCTTAACCCACTGTATCCAACTGGGTGACAATACTCTCATCTTATTTATTTATAATCCCTCTGTGCTTTTAAACAGGAAACATCTCAGCAGCTCTTCTACCACTGCTGTATCCTAGCTTGCTATTTATTCATGGGCTCACATTGAATTAGTCCATACAGGTGTAATACCAAGAGTTGACCAGCAGGTGGCGTCATTCTACCTGTATCAAGTCACTTCCCTTCTCCCTGTCATCAATGGTTACAGTTACAGACAGGAAGTCACATGAGTGTTCATGTTGTTCACTTACAAGTTGTTTCAACTATATTTTATTTCCTTGTCTGTTATTTAAAATGACAACAAATGTGCTTTTAATTAAATCAATTTTTTCCAGTTTCATATAGATAATGTTGTTGATCACTTTGACAGCGAGAAGGGAATGTAACCAATAAGCAGAATTTATTCAGGGTCATGAATAACAATTCACTACCAATCCACATTTACTGATAGATTGTTGGACTTAAGTTCATCTCACCTCATCACTGTTTCTTGCTCTTCACTCTCAGCAGAGATTCATGGAAAACGCAGAGGACTCACTTTGTACAAAACATCCAGATATTGTTGAACTCCGCAATGTGAAAAAGACTTGTGATGACGCAACCGAAAATGATCGACAGTTGAACTCGTCAGCGATTGAATGACGGACCGCTACAATCCAGATTTATTTATAAACTGATGGACTGACATTAATCTCACTTCATCAGTGTCCAAACACACATTTCTATCAAATAGTAACCCAGCTACTCAGTAACATGTTCTCTGTACAAATACAAGTGCAAATATGTTTAACCCTTGGTCTTCAGATATTTATCTTTTATGAACATAAATGCACTTTAAATTCTCACTTTTGACACAAAACATATTGTTCTACTTCAGTCCATCCATGAATTATACCTGATAAAATATTACTTACCTTTTCAATTTTTAATCCAAAAAAGAAAAGGAAAAAATCCTAAATATGTATACGTATATCTGTATAGAGTTCCTTATGTCTTTATTTCTATAGTGTGTGCGTGTGTGTGTTTGCCTGGAAGGATGAAACAGGTCACAGAGATGGCGAACAGTAGCTTTCTGCTTCTATGGTCTCCAGGAAACATCAGCGATCTCTCCCCCACAGCATCAGTCCATCCACTAGCAGGGAAACATAACATTATCAGGTGAGATGAGGTGAGTGAGGTTCAGAGCGTGGACGAGCAACACACACCTGTTGACTCTGCTGCAGCTAAACCCGTCAGAGCTGCTTTAAACTCACTAATTAACCACAATGCTCCTAATTTAATATAATACAGAGTTTAGCACACAGAAGATTTTCAATAAAATGACACACTACGCAATGAAATGGTGAGTAAAACTATACAGCACTCAACACAACACCCAACTGAGATACTTAACTAAACTGAACATTTGGTATTTGAGTTAAAAACAAATACGCCTAGCATGGTGGCTAATTAGCGATTAGCTTCACTCGCCGTTAGCGTGCTAATACCATTCATTTGCTCATTAAAACTTAACCATGGATCATGTGACACATTATCACAACACAGACAACATCACACATTGAAGATGAGAGCTCACCTGACAGGGAAACATCACGTTATCAGGAGAAATGAGGCCAGTGAGGAGCAGAGCACAGACGACCAACACACTCCTGTTGACTCTGCTGCAGCTAGACCCGTCAGAGCCCGCGAATCTCGCTGGGAGCGCCATGGTAACCAACTGACGGTCGTAAAGCAGCTGTAATGTGATACTGTCGTGAAAACCCTTAAAGGGACATTACAGCACAAAACTGAACTAACACAGCTGAACTTACAGCTGTGTCTCCTGTTCTGTGGTGCTATTTCATGATCTTTCACAGATCACTCTCTACCTCCAGGGGGCGACTGTGAGCTACAGTTCAGAAATACTACATTTGCACATAAAGTCAAATGGATTTATGGCTTCTCAGCATGGAATACAGTTGGTTATTTAAAGGGATAGTTCACCCTAGAATGATATTTCGCTCATTATCTACTCACCCTCATGTTGACTAAGGGCTGGAAGAATTTTCAGAGTCCACCGTCCCTTCTCTGAGTTACAGGGGGTCTCGGCGTAGCAGTGCATTTCAATGCAACGGTTGCAAAGGGACACCAGAGCTCTTCGTAAAAAAACACACACAAAAAAACATCCAAATACCTCCATGATGCTCGTATGTAATGTCCGTCTTGTGCTGAAGCCCCAAATTGCATAATTGTTAATTGCGTAATTGTAGGGGTCCGCCCGCTATTCAGACATCCCGCTATTCCGACATGTCACTATTTAGACATCCCGCTATTACGACATCCCTCTATCTAGACATACCGGTAGTCCGACACTTTTTGATACCGCTATTCCGACACGTCTTTTTTTTTTTTTTTTTTTTTACAGCTGCGATACCCAGGCGCGTCTCTCTCTCTCTTTTCTTTTCAGCATGTCTATCACTGGTTTGATGAGGGAGTGATGTTCTTAATCTCAACAACTCAACTATCAAGCAAACAAAACTGACACACATGATAAACAAACAGAACTATGCTGCAGTTTGTTTGTCAAGTTAACCTGTGACCTTCAGCACCACGGACAGCGCCGCGGATGAGCCGCGGAGCTGCAGCTGTGAGCGTCTGGGCTCTGGGCTTATGGCCTGGGGCCTCATTTATCAAAACTGTAAGTAAGCAGTGTAAAACTGCTGCTACTAAATGTTTTGCTTAGGCCTACGGTGAAAAGACAGCCCAAAATATTTACACCTTTTTCAGATCTATCAAACTGTGCGTGCACAACTCTGCACCTCAACTTTGATAACTGGATCCAAGAATGGTGCGCAGTTGCGCACGTGAACACACCTCCGTCCCGGAATGCCTACACAACCATATGGTCAGCACGTGCATATTAATTAGCCATGTGCGCTCTGTGGAGCGACAACAAAGTGACAACGAAGACAACGGGCGGAGGGAGGGGGAAAGAAAGCGAGATACATGGCATCGGGCAATAAATCAGGCAAAAACCTCCCAAATCTCAACAAAAGGGAGCAGAAAAAAGAATAATCTTATGTAATCTGCCCCTTTATTCCAGACAATCTTTTTTTTCTTCTTTTACCTATGTTAAAACAATGTAAAGCAGCAGGATAAACTCAGGTGACAGAATAATAACAGTCTCAGCTCTGCAGATCAGTGTGCGCTGCTGCCGGTGTGTTTTTAAACTTGGAGGGTTTGTTTTTTCTTCTCTAATAGGCCTATGTATTTGTGTATGAGAAACAGTGTCTCAGATGAAAAAATAAAAATAAATCAGAAGGACACTCTGACTATAACGTAACCAATCAATGTCGGAAAAGCGGAATGTTTGAAAAATAGTAAAGTGCCGCTACTCCGACAATGAAAAAAAAAAATGTCGGAATAGTGGGACGCTTAAAAAATAATGTTAATGCCGCTATTCCGACAATTAGAAGTCAATGTCGAAATAGCGGCATGTCTGAATAGCAGCATGTAACCGTAATTGTAAATAAAAAATTAAATAGCCTAAGTCTATATTTTAAGCTTGTTTGTAGCGGAAGCTTCTCGAAGCTCCTCTTCCTGGTCCATCCAAATCTCGCGTGATTTGCGCCGGCGTCAGTGCGGTTACTGCGAATCACGCGAGATTTGGACGGACCAGGAAGAGGAGCTTCGAGAAGCTTCCGCTACAAACAAGCTTAAAATATAGACTTATTTAATTTTTTTTTGGGACAATTACGCAATTTGGGGCTTCAGCACAAGACGGACATTACATACAAGCATCATGGAGGTATTTGGATGTTTTTTTGTGTGTGTTTTTTTACGAAGAGCTCTGGTGTCCCTTTGCAACCGTTGCATTGAAATGCACTGCTACGCCAAGACCCCCTGTAATTCAGAGAAGGGACGGTGGACTCTGAAAATTCTTCCAGCCCTTAGTCCACATGAGGGTGAGTAGATAATGAGCGAAATATCATTCTAGGGTGAACTATCCCTTTAAGAGAAAGCACAACACACATTGCATTTAAAACAGCTAAAAACAGATCTGTGAACATTAAAGGAAGATTTTTATTCAACAGTTGGCACTTTACTCCATGCAGTTTAAGGATAGCACTTTATGACATAGTCTGATAAATGCACTTTAAGTATTTCACTACTTTTTTATTTTGTTCTACTGATGCAACTATCGTGTTATGTAATGTAATGTAATGTATTTGTATTATAATTTATGTTTGATTTACTGTGATTGTACATTATTTGTGGACCATGGGACTACAGAGTGAAATCACCTACAGAGCTAAATTTGGCATATTTACCATAATTTTTTGTATGTTCATGAATATGCAGAGTCTCATTACAAATTAACGAATAGATCAAATGAAAAATAAAAGTTACTAAGTTGTGTCTTTAACCCCCTGGTGTCACCAGCAGAAACAAAGGGACACTGGAAATTCAACTTAGGCTTATTAAATCGTTTTGATCTAGGGCTACAACAGCGATCATCAACATTATTTATATGAAGCTGGAGCAAAAGTCAAAGTTTATCTCATTAAAAACACGTTAGTTGTTAAACAACAGACAATGAAATAACAACTAGTTACAACAACTTGTCAGTGAACAACAGACACTCACAGAGTCATTTGACGTCTTGAAAATGTAGAGAAGAGGAAGGAGGAGGAGCCGTTAAACCTGTTCCAACAGGTATACAGCCGGTTGAAGTGAAAGTGTTTAGTTCAGACTCCATTTTCCGGTTAACAGATCAGAAGGAGAGAAACTGAAGTCTGAGACAGGTGAGCGTTAACACAACAAGTTATTATGAAAGTGTGAGAGTGTGTGAGTGAGTTTGTCCCTGTGGACTGTGGAGGGAAGAAGAGTCACAGTGAACTTCAGGCCACACAGGCCACTCATCAACAGGAGCTGATGAAGAGGGAGGGCACTTCAAGTGCAAATACACAGACTGTAGTTTCTAACTATTCTATTATTCTTCGTAGTTCACCTGAACGCATCTGAGTGACGTAACACAGACATGAATATCAACTTTTAACACGTCCATCTTCACATGTGTTCATCTGATCGACTGTCAGGTCCATTAGTCTGTTACCCAGGAAATATTTGTTCAGGAAAAAGAGGAGGAGAGTCAGGAGTCTGATTACAATCAGTCTCTCTCTCTCTCTCTCTCTCTCTCTCTCTCTCTCTCTCTCTCGCTATCAAAGTTGATCTGAGGAATGAGGAGTGAACTGTTGTGTAATACACAACACAAATGTTGTTTGTTGTTTATTAACAACATGACCTTAAACCACAGAGACTAGTGGGGTCTAATGAGGTCACAACACAGTCACATTGTTATAAATGACAGTGTCATTAAGATTCAACAGATTTCTGTCACAGTTGTAGTTTAAAACTTTAGATATTTCAGACAGCTTATTACTGTAAAAATATCATGTTTAAATCAATAAATACAGTTAAAGGGATGGACTGGGCTCAGAGAGAAGGGTCAGGTGTTGAGCTCCGGTCAGGTCAGACCTGATCGAAACTCTACACTGATTTAGTTCAGTAGTTTTGTTCTGTGTTTCTACGTTGTGACATTATACAGTCTGTTCAATTACCAGTAGACAATGTGGGAAATTACATTTCATAAATCAATATGATAAATTCATGAAACATTAGATTTTTCCCCAATTTAATAACTATTCAAAAATTGCAACTCATCCCCAGTGATGAGCTAACTATTACACATGAAAACTGACCAGGTGTTGTTTGTTATACTGTATACACGGTGTGTGTGTGTGTGTGTGTGTGTGTGTGTGTGTGTGTGTGTGTGCGTGTGTGTGTGTGTGTGTGTGTGTGTGTGTGTGTGTGATACTGTTTTCCCTCTCAGACTGACTGAAGTCCTGAAGATGAGTGTTCGTGTGGACGAAGACAAGGACGGAGCAGAGTCCATGAAGAGTCACTGGTCCAAAGAATTAAATCCAGACCTCAGTCCTGAACCTGGACCTGGACCCTCAGAGTCACAGTAAGAGACCTGCTACAAACCTGTGAACCTCCAAACTGTCTCTGTAAGGGACTGAGTTTAGTTTAGTGTGTTGAGGTGCTGGAACAAGGAAATAACTTCTCCCTGGTTCTTATCAGTTCATTGATACCGACTCATTTTTTATGATATGATGAGATCAAAGGCCGTATTATTCCTGCAGCTGATAGTGGTTATATATTAACAGAGCTCAGTGGTGGTGAACGACATTGATGTCACTGTAGACTACCATCAGACCTACCTCAGAGACAGAAACATGCACACACACTCTGTCCATCAGACTGATGAAGCACAGCGTCCTCATGTTCCTGTGTCATCAGCTTCAGTCAGTGTGAACGTTGCTGCACCAACATCAGCCCTGTCTCCACCTCCACAGTTTCCATAGGTGGATTCAGACACGCCCACTATCAGCTGATCTCATGTCAACACCTGTGTGAGCTCCACCTGTCTGTAGATCTGTCAGTGGACAGAGGGACAGAGAAGAGACACAGTCAGTACGTTTACATGCAGAGCTTAATCGAGCTATGCTCAAAATTCGATTTTTGCGTCAAGTCGGACTTCTGTCCTTGTCTCAATATACATGCAACTGAAAAAAACGAATAACTGATGGGTCCACCCCCTCATGCGGCGTCACCCGTTGCTTCAGCGGGTTAATACGCCTCCTGTCCTGTTGACTTTTCTGTCACCTGGTAAAAAACTGAATATAAACAACTTATAAGCTTAATAATAAATTCTCAACTGCAGTTCCCGACCAGACGCGTCAGTCTGGGCTGGATGCGCCCTGAGAATAGGATACGGGCTTCCTTTTTCCTCTCTCTCTCTCTCTTTTTTTTTTTTAAAATAAAACACTCTTGCTGGTTGCGCTGTGTGAAATGTATTGAATCGGCGCTGATGTTCGGTTTTTTTCTTTACTTTGCCGGGTTCGGGCGGCTTCTCTGCTCCACTTTGTGCCGTCTCTACTGTTGTGGAGCATGCGCACATGCATTGTCCAGTTATACTCCGACTAAGGCGTATACATGACGGAGAAAATCGAATTCCAATCGCATTATCTGGGTGTCTTAATCGGAGTTCTCAACTCCGATTTCAGTCGGACTAAGGTGTTTACATGCACTTCAGTTGTCCAGTTATAGTCGGATTAAGGCAATAATTCGGTTTTTTCAAGTGTCATGTAAACGTACTGACTGTCTCCATGTTGGAGGAGACACTTTAATGATCCACACGTCTCAGCCTTTAAACTGAAGTGACAGTAGAGATTAAAGCAGTTGATACACAGAGGCCAGAGAGTTGAAATAGCTCAGTGGTGAATTTAAACAGAGGAGTGATCAATGTTTCCTGTTGTCTCTGACTGTCTGAGCTTCTACACAGCAACAGGACAAAGAGCTGATATGACTCAGTCCAGAATCAACATCAAACACATCATCAGTGTCTGAAAGTCACAAAGAAGTTCAGAGGAAAACACGTCCAAGAGCTGCTGAATCTTTTCAAACATCTGGAGTCAAAACAAGATCAGATGGAACTGTGTGTGTAATGCACAGTTTTTCCCAGTAGGCGGCACTCTTGTATTGTGTGAAGGGAGTTATAGGTAGGAACCTTCAGTCAGGACAGATGTTTCTTCAGGGAGGAGCTCATACAGTTTTTAACTGAAGTCACCGGCCGGGCCGACTTTGTACAGTGGCTTTAAGCTCAGCCTCAGCTGCTACAGTGAAAATCTAACTGGTAAACAGAGACAGTAACTAGACCCATTCAGGACCAGGTTTTCATTCAGCTCATCTCTCTATACTCGCTTTCCTGCCTTTCCTTTACCTCTCTCTGCTCCTCTGGTTAATGAAGCCCCGCCCTCTTGAGCTGGACAACCAATCAGAGCACAGATGTGGAGCTGTGACTGTGACATGTTGTTGATCCAAAAATGTCTTGACAGGAGGAAGAGGAGTGGTGTCTCTGTGGACGAGCAGCTGTCCTGCTGTGGTCTCTGTCAGGACGTCCTGAAGGATCCAGTCTCCACCAGCTGTGGACACTGGTTCTGCAGACAGTGCTTCACCTCAGACTGGGACCAGTCTGGTTCTTCAGGACCGCCCTCCTGTCCCCAGTGTGGACAAAGACCCAGAACCAGAGGTGAGCTGCAGACAGCCAATCAGAGCAGCTGTGTACAAAGTGAGACTGAACATCTGTCTGTTGATGTGGTCATTTGTGAAACCAGGACCTGTTGTTTTCTCCAGTCATTGTTCCATCACACAGCACTGTCATTTAAGATGTTGATTCAAATCTTCTCTTTGTTGTCTGGAGTTTTTCTGTAGCTGATGAAAATAATCTGATCAGATTGCCAGACTCTCTGTCTTCAGTCTGACTCTGTCTCTTCTCTCTCAGCAGATCGTGGTCTGCAGGAGGTTTTAGATCAACATAAGATCAGTCTGAGGAGCAGATGTGAACGAGTGACTGAAGGAATTGAGGGAACAGGAAGTGGAACCCTCCTCAACAGGATCTACACTGAGCTCTACATCACAGAGGGACAGAGTGAAGAGGTTAATACCCAACATGAGGTGAGACAGCTGGAGACAACGTCCAAGAAGAAGAAGACCCTCCAGGACACTCCAATCAAGTGCAACGACATCTTTAAGGACTTCCCTGTCCAACAGAGAGAGGACCTCTCTACTGTCTCACCTGTCCAACAGAGAAAGGACGTCTCTACAGTCTCACCTGTCCAACAGAGAGAGGACGTCTCTACGGTCTCACCTGTCCAACAGAGACCCATCAGAGTGGTTCTGACCAACGGCGTCGCTGGCGTTGGAAAAACCTTCTCGGTGCAGAAGTTCACTCTGGACTGGGCCGAGGGCTTGGAGAACCAAGATGTCAGTCTGCTGGTTCCTCTTTCGTTCAGGGAGCTGAACCTGATCAGAGATCAGCAGCTGAGTCTTCTCAGGCTGCTCCATGTTTTCCATCCAACATTACAGAAGGTCCCAGCAGAGCAGCTGGCTGTCTGTAAACTTCTCTTCATCTTTGACGGCCTGGATGAAAGCCGACTGTCACTGGACTTCAACAACAGGGAGGTTGTGTCTGACGTCACACAGACGTCATCAGTCAACGTGCTGCTGACAAACCTCATCCAGGGGAATCTGCTTCCCTCGGCTCTGGTCTGGATCACCTCCAGACCTGCAGCAGCCAATCAGATTCCTCCTACTTGTGTTGACAGGGTAACAGAGGTCCGAGGCTTCACTGACGCCCAGATGGAGGAGTACTTCAGGAGGAGGTCCAGTGATGAAGATCTGTCCAGAGGAATCATCTCACACATCAAGATGTCCAGGACCCTCCACATCATGTGTCAAGTCCCAGTCTTCTGCTGGATCAGTGCGACAGTTCTGGAGCACATGTTGACCACAAAGCAGAGAGGAGAGCTGCCCAAGACCACGACTGACCTGTTCTCAAACTTCCTGCTGGTCCAGACAAAGAGAAAGAAGAACAAGTACGGTGAAGGACACGAGACAAGTCCACAGGAGCTGATGGAGGCCGACAGGGAAGTTCTTCTGAAGCTGGGGAGGCTGGCGTTTGAACAGCTGCAGGAAGGAAACATCATGTTCTACCAAGAAGACCTGGAGCAGTGTGGTCTGGATGTCACAGAGGCCTTGGTGAACTCAGGACTCTGTACTGAGATCTTCAAAAGAGAGAGCGTGATCTTCCAGAAAACAGTCTACTGCTTTGTTCATCTGAGTATTCAGGAGTTTCTGGCTGCAGTCTACATGTTCCACTGTTTCACCAACAGGAACACACAGGTCCTGGAGAACTTCCTGGGTGAAGAAAACAAGGAACATGATTCCAGTGAAGAAGAAGAAGAAGAAGAAGAAGAAGAAGAAGAAGAAGAAGAAGAAGAAGAAGAAGAAGAAGAAGAAGAAGAAGAAGAAGAAGAAGAAGAAGACAGTGAAGAAGATAACAATGACGAAGAAGAAGAAGACAGACAATTTTCTAATTATGACAGAGGTTTAACCTTGGATGTTTTCCTGCAGAGAGCCATGCAGAAATCCCTCACAAGTAAAAATGGTCACCTGGACCTGTTTGTTCGCTTCCTTCATGGCCTCTCGCTGGAGTCCAACCAGAGGCTGTTAGGAGCTCTGCTGGGTCAGAGAAAAAACAGTCCAGGAACCATCCAGAGAACCATCAACAACCTGAAGGAGATGAACAGTGATAAAATCTCTCCTGACAGAAGCATCAACATCTTCCACTGTCTGACGGAGATGAAGGACCAGTCAGTTCATCAGGAGATCCAACAGTTCCTCAAGTCAGAGAACAGATCAGAAGAGGAACTCTCTGAGATCCATTGCTCAGCTCTGGCCTACATGCTGCAGATGTCAGAGCAGGTTCTGGACGAGTTGGACCTGAGGAAGTACAAGACATCACATGAGGGACGACGGAGACTGATCCCAGCTGTGAGGAACTGCAGGAAGGCACGGTGAGGCCAGACATGATCAATATAATCAAAATGAAAGCAGCTCCACTGATCTTACACAAGCTACAGGCAGCAAAATTGGGACTGCCATTATTTTAAGTTTTATGTTTTCTCTAATCACAGACTAGGTTACTGTGGACTCTCTGAGACTCATTATGAAATTGTGGCCTCAGCTCTTAAGTCCAACCCCTCCCACCTGACAGAACTGGACCTGAGCTCCAACAACCTGCAGGATTCAGGAGTGGAGGTTCTGTGTGCTGGACTGGAGAGTCTCAACTGTGGACTGAAGACTCTGAGGTCAGTTTGTCTGTTGTAGTTTTTTTTTTTATCTGTGTAACCCTTTTACCACTGGCTCAAAGAGATTTTTGGCCCATTGCTATAATCCCTACAGTCATAGCAGTAGGTTCGTTACCTTTAACTGTTGGTACAAGCTATTTATAGAACGGCAGAGCAGAGCCGCAAGCTGCTCAGAGCTACGCTACAGAGGCTAATGGGAGTTGCTTTCGACTTGTCGTTGTTGAAATAAGAAATGTTTTTAACCTGGATTTAAAAGTGCTTACAATCGGGGCTGATTTAAGTTCTGCTGGTAGTTTGTTCCAGTTGTGTGCAGCATAACAGCTAAATGCCATGTCTGGTTTGAACTCAGTCAGTAGATCTCAAAGCCATACTGGGTTTATACTCTACTAACATGTCATTCATGTAATCTGGACCTAAGCCATTCAGTGATTTGTAGACCAGACCCTGTTGAAGTATAAAATGACAAAATTGCAGTGCACATCGCCCACGGTGCAGTTAAAGGTGAGGAGAGGAGCTCATTTGATTGATGAAGATCTGAATCGGCTGTGTTAATCCCACTCCACGCCTTCTCTCCTCCCTCTTTCCCACTTGGAGGGATGGGAGGAGTACCTGTGCTGGGCTGCACTGTGCACGAAATTTGCGCCCGGATACACCCCATTGGTACTGCTACCTGCGCCTAGACTGCGCCTGGTCTACGGAACTATAGCCCAAGGGGTCCAAGAACTAACCCCTGAGGAACTATTCTAGGACTGTTCCGCTGAGTCCTGCCCAGGTTTCCAACATGTTCAGCAGTATACTGTGATCCACAGTGTCAAACGCAGCACAGGACCAGAACTGACACCTTGCCTGAATCAGTGTTCAACCTAATATCTTCCCTTCCTTAATTATTATTTTTTCACTGCCATCTCTTCAGACTGCGCAGCTGTAACCTCTCAGAGATAAGCTGTGAAGCTCTGTCCTCAGTCCTCGGTGCTCAGTCTTCTAGTCTGACCGAACTGGACCTCAGTAACAACGACCTGCAGGACTCAGGAGTGATGCTGCTGTCTGCTGGACTAAAGGGTTCACACTGCAGACTGGAGACTCTCAGGTCAGGATGCATCAACAGTTCTAAAAATGCACCCACACAAAAACAAATAGGTTTGTTTTTTGTCGAACAAACAGAATCTACCATATGTGTAATTTTGTATACTTGCAGGTTGTCAGGCTGCATGATCACACAGGAAGGCTGTGCTTCTCTGACCTCAGCTCTAAGCTCCAACCCTTCTCATCTGAGAGAACTGGACCTGAGCTACAACCATCCAGGAGACTCAGGAGCAGAGCTGTTGTCTGCTGGACTGAAGGATCCAAAATGGAAACTGGAGACACTCAGGTATGAAGACACTAAACACAAATCTCTCACGCCGACCATACTGTTTATAAAAAAGAATCTCACAGGTTGTTGGTGCAGCAGGTTCATTTGACCCATAGGTATGATTTGTTGCTTGGTGACATCAAGTCCACATGTTTGGTTGCCATTGAGGAAATATTTATTTTAATCCAAATCAAGTCATAGTCAACCTAAGTATAGGCACTGTAATTATAGTTACCATGGTGTCCAAGGTCCAGTAAACCTACCATAATTTCAGGAGACACTCATGAGTTGTATCAGAAAGCTGAAAAAGATGACCACCTGTGCTGTTGTTCTGGTCGGAGTTGGCCTGAAAAATAAAACATCTGATGTGTTGTTAGCTGTTCTAAAGCCTCTACCTTCATTTCAGATTGGAGCCTCATGGAGTCCAATTTTTGAGACCAGGTCTAGAGAAGTGTAAGTGTGTCTTTAATTGGATTTATGACAAAGCAGCAGATACAACTCTCTTCAAAAGGTCACATGACTCATTCAGATAGCTGATGTCAACAGTTGTGATCAAACTGTCAATATATGATGATTTGCTCGATTTAACATCTGCACTTGTATCTTGTTCTCTCTATCAGATTCTTTGAATCTCCGACCTGATATGGGTACCATCAGCACAAAGCTCAGGCTGACTGACAGTAAGGTGACTCATGTGGAAGAGGAACAGTCCTATCCTGAAGGTCCAGACAGGTTTGAGCGGCCTCAGCTGCTGTGTGAGAACGAGCTGACTGGTCGCTGCTCCTGGGAGGTCCAGTGTGAAGGTTGGGTCGACATAACGGTTAGCTACAGAAGACCAAGGAGCGGCAAAGCCAGCGACAGATTTGGAGAGAACGACCACTCTTGGAGTCTGAGGTTCTCTGATGGTGTCTACTCCGTTTGTCACGACAGAAGTGAGACACATGTGACACCTTCAACACCGACTTCACTGAACCTCTGTATCCTGGGTTTGGACTCGGGTCAGTTGGTTCTTCAGTGTCTCTGTAGTTGGGAGTACAAATATCATAGGCTTCATGTCATATTAATAGACTATAAAGACATATTTAAGCTTCAGAATTGTAATCAAAAAAATAATCAGAGTGCAAATGTTTAACCTCAGTAGTTTTTATTTGAAATGAATCTATCACAGCTACACTCTGCTACTTCCTTGTTGGTGACAGATCGGAGGCGGTCACCAGGGACACGTTTCTATTGCATGAACTTGGAGTTCTTAATAATCAGATGCAGACCTTTACATCTACCAAGTGAATTTTCAGATACCAGAAGCTGTCTTCATCAGCTCTTATTAACCACTTCCATGTTTTCCCTATTCTGTGTTGTAAACTGTTTTCTTGTGTGTATACAACATCTATTGCACGTCTGCCCGTCCTGGCTGAAGGATCCCTCCTCTGATGTTGTTATGATGCCATATAAAGCCCTTTGATACAATATACAATATACATATACTATACAAATAAAATTGCCTTGCCTTGCCATCTCATACCTAAAACCACTGTCAACCACTCAAGTATTATATAAAGCAAGGAACTATCTACTACCAAAAAATATACAGAGAATGTTTCATGAGAGAGAGCAAGGTTATAATAAGAGAGTTCGCACAACAAAGAAAAGTTTCTGTATTACCATTTGTGGAATAAAACTGTGGAACAGACTGAGTACTAAAATTAAAAACATTTCAAGTGTAATTATATTTAAAAAGAGACATAAAGAAATTATTCTCCAGAGGTACACTGATAAATAATTCCCACAAGGTGCTTGCTTGGAATTGGATTAAAATGTTGCAGGAAATGGTATATTGTAAAGGAGGTATGTTGAATGTAAAGAAAAAACAATTAGCCTATTGTAAGTTTTGCATTATGATTTCAATTGGGAAGTAGAGTCAAATTTGAACGGGTAGGATAAGATAAGTTTAGACTTCTTCTAAACTGAGTTTCTTATGGATTTACAGATGCAGGTTACTGTTTTATTTTGTTTGGTTTTCATTTCTTGCTGTCTATATACTGTATATATACATATTTTAATTATTTTTGTACATTGTTATTGATTGATTGATTGATTGATTGATTGATTGATATCTTTATTTCGATCATGTAAACGACAGTGTAAAAAAAATAAAATAAATAAGATAAAATAATAATATAATAAGTGAACAGAAAAAAAATGTATACACAACATCTCATAAGCAACGCAGTTTACATGAGCGAAAAGGAGTAGGAAGAAGTATAAACTTATCTAATCCTACCCCTATCATTTTAACTATATGTTCTAATTAAACATTTTACACATTACACATTTTAATCCAAATAGTAAGTAAGCAAACACCTTGTGTGAATTATTCAATGTACCTCTGGAGAATCATTTCTTTATGTCTCTTTTTAAACATGATTATACTCGAAATGTTTTTGATTTCAGTACTCAGATTATTCCACAGTTTTACTCCACAAATGGTGATACAGAAACTTTTCTTTGTTGTGCGAGCTCTACCAACCTTTAGATTTGATTTCTCTCTTAAATCATAACCTTGCTCTCTTTCGTGAAACATTCTCTGAATGTTTCTTGGTAGCAGATAGTTCCTTGCTTTATATAATACTTGGACTGTTTTATGCTCCACCAAATCAAACAATTTTAGAGTTTTAGATTTCCAAAATAAGTCATTGGTGTGTGCCCCATAATCAACCCTGTGAATAATTCTCATTGCTCTTTTTTGCAGTATGAAAAGTGGCTGAAGTGCAGTTTTGTATGTGTTTCCCCATGTCTCCGTACAGTACTCTAAATAAGGAAGAATCAGTGAATTGTACTGAATCAGTGAATTGTATTAATCAAAATAAAGATATCAATCAATCAGTCACGGGCCTCGCAGGATGTAAAGATCAATTTCTATCGCAGCACTAACAGCTCAGTGGATTGCTGGCTTGCCCTCAGTGAAGAGGGCCTCCAGGATCCTGATGGACCCCTCACAGCCTGGACATGGCCTCCCATCAGGCAGGCTGAGAACCTTTCGGACTAAAACCCAAAGGTTAGGAATAGTTTTTATCTGTCCGTCTGTGATGTTTGTGTGCAGGGCCGTTGCTAGGAATTCTGGGCCCCCCTTAAAGAATACTAAAGTGGGCCCCTCCCCCTAGCTTTTCCTTTTTTTTTCTTCTTAGACTACGTATGTATTATCGTTTTTTATTTAGCCTTCTTTGTTTTGATGCTAATGCAGCATTACACTGCAAAAACTCAAGTATCTTAGCAAGAATATTTGTCTTATTTCTAGTCAAAATGTCATTTCTAGTCAAAACAAATCTCATTCTACTTAAAATAAGACACATCATATTAAAAGTAGCTTGTTTTTAGACACTTTTTACTTCTTTCAAGCATATTTTCACTTGGAATAAGTAGAAAAAATCTGATAGTGGAGCAAGTTTTTCTTCTTTATTACAAGCACAAAAAACTTACTTTCACTGGCAGATTTTTCTATTTATTGTGAATTTAAGTGAAAATGATCTAAAAACAAGTTAATTTTTAGGTAATGAGTCTTATTTTAAGTGGAAAGAGATTAGTTTTGACTAGAAACGAGACATTTGGACAAGAAATAAGACAGATATTCTTGGAAAGATGTTGAGTTTTTACAGTGTACTATGAGTATTAGTCAGGGTCTTACGCAGAATAAATCAGTCATACAAAGATTAGACTACTGAGGTTTTTTATGGGCCCCACTGGGCGCTGGGCCCCTAGAATTATCATCACCTTTCTCCCCTATACAACGGCCCTGTTTGTGTGTACAGTATGGAACCGGACACACACGATTCTCTCTCTCTCTCTCTCTCTCTCCGACTCTCTCTCTCTCTCTCTCTCTCTCTCTCTCTCTCACACACACACACACACATACACACACACACACATACAGTCTTGCTGTACTCAATGCAGTTATAAAAAGGCTGACATTGTTTGGACTGTAACCGGACTCCTGCTGCGATGAGCTGATCTCAGAACCAACACAACTATTCTTAGACCTTTTGTTGTGCTGACGGTCGGTGTCTGCCATCACGCTGACGACATGTGGAAGGTCAAACGTGAGTGTCTCATCGTTTTCTCTGCATGGCTCTGTGTTTTTCACTCAGGACAGTAACACACTGCTACTGTAGTTTGTCACATCTGACTGATTCAGTCTTTGTTCCGTCCACGTACAGCGATGAGACATCTATGACTGTCTGTGAACGCAACAGACCTCCATGTTATAAGATCAGGACAGGACAGGATGTCTCTTTATGATTTCACTTTGATAGTGTTTTTTTCGTTAGTTTTTTTATTTGGAGAGGACAGTGCACATGAATTAACATTTCTGTAAAAGTGCCAGTGTTAGCCAGAGGCTAGTTTTCAACTGCAGTCCTCCGGCAAGATGTTAAAAAGCCATTAAAATATACAACAGGGACACAAGGATAAATATATTAAACTGTTATCATGGATGATCAGTGATAATTAACATGTGTATGATTTGATTTTCATTTGTCAATATGAACATTTTCAGTGCAACTTGATTCTCAATTAACTTTATGTTATTAGGGCCACGGGGCAATCGTACCGAGCACTTGCCCCTACAGCTATGTGATCATAATGTCATCACACTTTTGCAAAAACAATTTATTTACTAAATGTCTGTTTATCTCAACAGATTCATTATTCCTCTGCTCTGATTCAACAAAAACTGAGAGATGAATTGTTGAATTGTTTAATAAAATTTGTTTATGTTGCAGCTCCAGTTGTGTTTCCTAAGGAGACGAGGTACCGGCCGATTTTAGAGGTAATGAGAGAGTGACACAGAAATGTGAGTTCAGTTAAAACTGAACCTGAGTCTCAGTCCTGCAGCTCTCCCTTGTTGCCTCAATGTTTTTATTTAGCTGCACCTGCAGGGGTCACTAGAGCCACACTATTAGCAAGGCACGATAAATATCAGTGCACATAATTATCAGCAAAAATACACAGATAAGTCCAATAATGGCAATTCTAAAGCCAAGTATTATTAGCTTTTAGCATGACTTTGATTTGGCTCATAATCAGTCTGTTTGATTATGAGCAAAGTTGATTTGAAACAATAACAAATGTTGATTTTGTTGAGTCATAACTGTTCTTGTTCTTGTTGTGATGACAGTAGTGATGTCAGTTATGTTATTATCTTAAGTTAGAGGCAAAGCTATAATGTTAAATTAATCTTTACTTTACTTTCTTAATCTCAGGTGTGAATATAAACTATGTTATTGGTTATCAGTATTGGTTATGCGAAGCAAGTTATTGGTAGAAAAAAAGAGTTATCCTATACATCCCTAGTGACTAACATAAACAAAATGTATCTGTGTACACTTTTTGCACTTTTGCCAGCTAATTAGACAATTAAATGTTTATGGCACCACATATCATTCATCATGTATCACTTTATTCAAGAGCAAATTAAAACAAGGCTTAAGGCCAAAGAGTAGAAAGATGGTTTCCTTCTAACAGCTCTTTCTTCTGCACCCAGAGTTTGGTTCCCCCCGACCCCATGTCTCAGTTCAACCTGAAGAGGGGTTCCCCCGACGACGAGTTTCCCGACCTTTGCAGGAACTCTACCTGGATGGGACGGATCCTCACGCCGGCCATGTACAGCCGACAGTTCAACCGCTGCACCGACAGCGGGGTCATCTTCGATGACGTCATCCGCCCAGGCCTGGAGGAACCAGGTGATGTCAAACTCATGATCTGAAGATTTTTTTTCATTACCAGTGTTACTGATGTAGATATGGATAACTGTTGTGGAGTTTTACTCATTCCATGTTTCAGATGCTTTTGATGGAGCGTTTGAATCATTTTGAGATGTTTTAGAGTTTTTAAGGGAATAAAAACCTTTGTATAGATTTAAAAGTTTGCAGTTTTTCAATTGTTTTTCTCTCCAGATTATTTTTTTTCTGGGCAAATTGAATTGTAGGCAACTGGACTTGTGTTTGTCTGGGAAGATGTTTTGCCTCTTATCCAAGGGGCTTCATCAGTTCATACGCAACAGTCTCACGAGTCCGCACTAGTTGGACAAACAAGTCTTTGTTGGTCTGTGCATCAGTCTGTTGTGTTGTGTCTCTGAAGGTGAGTGGTCGGGTCCTGTATCTGTGGGATGTGTTGCGGGCGACGCTCAGTCCTACATCCTGTTCTGCGACTTCTTCGACCGAGTCATCGAGGCGTATCACGAACACAAGGTCACCAGCCAGACGCCGGAGAGCGACTTCAACTACGACAACCTGAAGGTAGCTGGTCAGACCACTGATGCCAGGTGGATGTATGATGAACAATGTCCCTACAAAACCCCAGTTGACCTCTGGGTTGCTCTGTTCAGTCTGTGACCATGGGTGGGGCTTCCCACTGACTCATGGAAGTAACCACCTCAGTGGTCCATGCATAAAGTCTAAAGCCTATTTTATGCTTGACACGAGTATGACGAAAAATGCACACCTGGCAACAGGTGGCCATGCACCTCCAAGATTTTGAAACTTGTCGCAAGCCGCGCGAGTGTCGCTCAGTCAGTTCAAGTCACACATAGTAATTCCTCCTCCTCCATCCATGATTTTCGTGCCACCGCTATATTATATAATAATATATAACGTGGCCAATTCATGAAACTGTGATCAGGAGGTGGTGGCCTCAGTAACGGATGTCCTAGTCGTCCAGCAGGATCATAGTTGACAATGACTTTGATGTTGTGTTGCATATACAACATATGTCACGTCTGTCCGTCCTGGGTGAGGGATCCCTCCTCTGTTGCTCACCCTGAGGTTTCTCAGATTTTTCCCTGTTAAAAGGGTTTTCTATGGAGTTTTTCCTCAGTGGATGTGAGGGTCTAAGGGCAGAGGATGTTGTTATGATGCCATGTAAAGCCTTTTGAGACAAACTGTTTGTAAAAACTAGCTATACAAATAAAATTGCCTTGCCTTGCCTTGCCTTGCCTACAGGGGGGTGATGACTTGGACAGGTCGTATGCTGTGCGCTGTGAGGTCAGCGTTGTCCGGGGCGTTGACGACTTCTGTTTCCCGACACACTGCAGCCGAGGAGAGCGAAGGCAGCTCCTCACGCTGGCCAAGAAAGGTACTACACATCTGCTACTTCACCATGCAACGAGGATTGGACCAAAACGTGTATTTTGCCATATTCAAAACATGTTTTTGGATGAAATCGACATAAGACTAAATTAAGAGTCATCAACTTCTCTCTTCCTCAGCTCTGCAGCGGCTGGAGGACGAGGAGCTGCCGGGTCGACTCATCCTATTGGAGAAGATGGACGAGGAGCAGCAGAGGGACTTGAACCTGAACTATCCATCCTCCTCCCAGCTCCGCATCGGCATAGCACGCGACTGGCCGGACGCCAGGGCCGTCTGGTCAGTTCCCAACAGTTCACAGTCTTCTGGTTTGTTGTATGAACAGACAAAAGGTCACAGATGGTAGAGCAGGTCATCCAGTAACCACAGGGTTGCTGTTTTGATTCCCAGCTCCACATGTCCATGTTAAACTGTGCTTAAAGGGATATTTTGGAGCAAGTTTAGCCAATGGTGCGACTGGTTTCTATTGAA
Organism: Trachurus japonicus; assembly: GCF_045865225.1. NCBI lineage: Eukaryota > Metazoa > Chordata > Actinopteri > Carangiformes > Carangidae > Trachurus > Trachurus japonicus. The sequence continues at coordinate 35,699,719 of NC_140907.1, forward strand.
AAGACAAAAACACAACTCACCTACTCTCCTCCAGCGGCTTCCTACTAATGCAGAAGTCGATTACCAAATGCAGTAGAAAAGTAAAGAGTAGTTGTGTTTTCATCTTTTGTAATTACAAACCAGGCAAAGCTAGCAGGTGCTTGATGCCTCATATTATGGGCTGGGACCCTGTTTGTACTGTTGATGAAGTTTAGTGCTGTTCTGAACATTATTTGTGGCTATGAGTGGCTTTTTGATGGCGGTTGGCTCGTGGCTACAAAGCAGTGTTTTGCTATCCGGCTGTCTGTGCTGAAGTCAAGTCGCTACAACTAGAGAAGTTTGCAGTCAGCAAACTTCTCTGCAGGGGGGGCTGTACTCTGTCTCTGCGTTAGACCACGGGTTAAACTTACGCCGGAATATCCCTTTAAGGATGGACAAAGAAACATAAATAAGTAGAGTTGAGCATAAGTGGCAGGAAAGATACTGGAACCTGTGATTCGGTGATTCAGAAGAAAGATCTCACATGTGTTTTCCTTTCTGCAGGGCGAGTAAAGATGGCAGCCTGGTGGTCTGGGTCAACATGGATGACCACCTCAGACTGGTGTCTACACGAGAGGACACGAACATCGCCGAGGCTTTTAAATGTGTCTGCATCAACCTGCAGAAGGTCAGAAAGTGACTGTTGTAGAACATTAAAGTCCTGCAGAATGATCTTGACGCTGACCCTGTGTTTCCAGCTGGAGTTGTACTACAAGCAGCTCAGACACCCGTTCATCTGGAAGCAGCAGCTGGGATGGGTGACCAGCTCTCCGGCTGACGTGGGGACGGGTCTGAGGGTCAGCGTCCTCCTCAAACTGCAACATCTCCCCACACACAGACGCCTGGACGACGTCCTGAAGAGACTGAGGATCCGCATGGACAAAACTGGTATGGGACAAAATAATTACAACTATATGAAATATAATGTTAGGCTTTTTAATATGTGCGTGTCATCGCACAACATCATTGGAGGTTGTAGCACTTTCCAACCATCTCCTCCTCACATCACACGTCTCATTATGTAACAATATAAAGTATACTCTCCTCCTTAAGGTGTGACAACCTTAATTTTACAGCTAGTCAAACTCCAATCACAGAATGAAAAGGTCCAGCTCCAGCTCCTTTATTTTACATGAAAAGTGTGTGTGAACATGGACCAGTAGAGGGCGCCAGACATCTAACAAAAACACTGCTTAACAAGATATAACTAATAAAGTATAACATAAACAGTTATAGTCGAGCATCCTGACTGTTTGTTTGTTTGTTTCAAAGTTTTAAAACATTAGTGGACATATAGATCAATAAACATATATTATGTATATATATTATATAGTATTTCCACCATATGAATGGTCATATAACCAAACTGGAAATGAAATATTCTAATATTTAAATTTAGATTTTCAGGAACTGTTAGTCGTGACCATCCAAAACAAAAACAAAACAAAAAGGATATACAATTTTCATTTTTATTTTTTATTAAATTCCACAACATTTACATTTTAAGAGCATGTCAAAGTTAATGCTAAAAACATGTTAAAGCATGTGTGATTAATAGACATTCTGTCATATTGACCTTTGGCCGGACCAGGTACATTTCTAGATATTAATCAATTACAAGCTAAACCATCTCTGTCCCACATTATCTGAGTCATTGTCATTCATGGGTAATAAGGTTAAACTCGCATAGAGCAACAACATATGAATCTACTATTAAACATGATTAAACATTTTAATTGATTGACGGCTCTAACCTGCAACTCCAACTGACTCATATATGAGTGAACTCAAGTGTGAACATGCTGAAGTTGAGTTTAAACAGAAGCCGGCAGCTACACGTTCAAATCTACCTTTTCTATTTCCCAGAATCCTCTGCTCTGTACCTTGTGAGCAATATGGCGACCTTCGGCCTGAGCGAGGTGGTTCTGACCCAGCTGGTGGTGGACGGGGTCAAACTTCTCATCGCCATGGAGAAGAGGCTGGAGGTCAACAAGGACGTGGACGAACTTGTTCCCACACAGAAGTAGATCTGATCTGAGCTTGACGATTGGCTGGAACGAGACAGACTGACCGACCAATGAGGTGGAACCTGGTCCAGATCTGGTGGTGAATCAGTACCGGAGTCCAACAGCTGCCGGCTTCTTCTTTCAACACAACACAGACGTTCAGTCAAATTATTTTTTTGTTTGTAAATCATTCAGAATAAATTTTAATGAAAATGAAACAATTGCACAATTACTTTATTTGAAAATAAGAAAAGGGTTACTATTATTTTCAAATGTGCAAAAGAGCCATATGAATGTATATAGTCCCCTATATCTAGTTGTTTTTTTTATTTGTCAACATTGTGCTGAAGGCTGCTGCACTGATACAAGCAGAAATGTCTACAATACAAACACTGGTTCATGTTTATCTGGAGTTGTGTTGAGTAACTCGTCTTACTGGATTCTTTGGCGAGCCAGTCGTAAAATCATAAAACCATAAAAAATTTTCTGTTTTTGTAGGTAGAGTGAAGTTAAGAGGGAAAATCAAAGGCAACACAGAAAAAGAAAAAAGGTGCATGGTTAAAAATAACGTTAATAATATTTCCCCCAAAACTCCTCAAACCGACATGTCTTCAGCGGGGGCCAATGTCGTCCTTAAGGATCCAGGTTCAATGTCCAAGAGAAGTGACCATGGTCCAGGTGTATTTGTCTTTGTTGTGGAGAACATGGACACACCTCGTCCCATGTCCCGGGTGTAAACAGGAAGAAGACGAAAACCTGTTCTCCGTCCTGTCCTGTTACCCAGCAGTGACTCATTCCAGGAAATAGTCTCGTAACTGCACTGTTGGAAGACATTTTCGATGCCTCTGTGGACTCTTAGGTAATTTTTTCTTTGTTTGATACGTTCAGGTTGTCTTTAGTTGCTTCCGTCTGTGTGTCTTGATTAATCGCCTTAACAACAGTTAAGGTTTTATTAGAAAATGGTTCTGAATAATCACTAAATGATAATTCTGCTGAGGAGTCTGACTATTTACTTGAAGGTACTTGAAGGTTATTGGGTTTGATTGTACACTCTCAGTGGGGCCACACGTTCTGTTTGTTTGATTGATTGATTGATTTTTGATTGATCTATTTCTATAACTGTTTTATAAACCATAGTGTGAAACAGAGGTGAGAGGGGACAGAAATACACACTAATGTGAAATGTGTGCGTTTATGTTTGTGAGTGAACGCTTCCCTCTAGTGTTCAGAGGGAGTAACTGCAGCTCCATGTACCACTCTTCATTCATTATACTGTATAATAATAACAATAATTCAAGCTGCTTCACAGCAATGGACGCAACCAGGCAATTTTACACAAATATAGGCAATTCTGAGCAACAATAGACTAAACAGGACGACAGCAAGAACATCAGCATTATAACAGTCACTTTGCATTAGTTGAGTTTAATTGAACCATTCCCTAATCTATGGATCTTATTGGCTGGAGTTGAGACCTGGACTAAGTCATCAAGGGAAATTTCAAAAATTGTCAAAATGTCAAAAATTCTGTTATCAAGACAAAAAAAGCGAAAATACATAGTTTGCATCTTAACAGTACTGTTTACAGTGAAACATTTTCATGCACTGTAGGCTCAGTTTTTCAAATATCTCAAAAGCAGGGTGGGAACTTTGTGGAGGACGGTCTGAAGATGCAGTCGCAGAAAATTTGGTGTCAACTGAGCAAAGACTTTGGAAGGAGAAAAGTTTAATAAGTTTTACAGTTATTGAACAAAACAGAGTGATGAACTGCAAAACTGTGGCAGGTACAGGTGCTTGTATCTGAGCAAATCTGGCATGGGACTGGACCTTTGTGCAAAGTTTGTTGATTTTTCATGCATGGGATGTAGGATTTCCAAGGAAGAAGAAGAAAAAGGACAAGAACAAAAAGAATACTGGCAGAAACAATAGACCCCTAATAACTCTAGTCTAGTTGAACATTACATTGAACAATGTTACAAGTTTCGCCATAAAAACATAAAATGACAGCAGTTATAAAACAATAAAGAGCTGCTAAAGTACAAATATTAACAATGTCAAAGGAGATTAAAGGTCTTGTAGCTGCTCTGACGTGGTTTATGGTTTAATTGCTTCAGGGTGACAGAGACACCAGAGGACTGATGAGGGACACTGACCTGGTCCAGACGGCAGTGGAGAAAAAGCTCAATGGAGGAAGTTGAGTAAGTGGACCGTTGGTGGTTTTCGACTGTGTTCCCTCCCTCTTCCTCAAAGATGAGCTTATCTTTGTTTCTCTCAGCAGTGATCAAACCCACAGACCGGAGGCTGCCATGTCTGAGGAGCAGGGTGGAGCTGCAGGCGCTCCACAGTTGACCGTTACCACCGTGAGTCTCACTCATGTTTCACTTGACTTTGATTCAAGAGCAGAAGGCGACAGCTAGAGCGGAAAACACAGTTAAATTTTATTTTATTTCATATTTATTTAATCCATTCATGGATTACAGGCATAAATTACATGATTACACACAACACTATAAATGGAAAGGGGCAGGAAGAAGAAAAGTTTATGATAGCTGCCCCTTTCTATAGTAATAATTACATTATACCAAGCATTAACACAATACCACACACTATTTCAGAGAATTAAAGATGAGGAAAAATATAATAATAATTTATAGGCACTTGTTTTTTTTTGTCTTTTTTTTTAAACATCTTCTTAAACTGAGATATGCTTGTACAGCTGCCATGGCATATAGAAAAACACATTTGTTTTAAAGTTAGCCTGGCAAATAAAAGCAAGCTTTAATTTGTTAGCTTCATGTTCTGAAAATGTTCTGGTAATGCCCTGTTCTTTGTTTTAAACATTAAAGTGTTAAGATCTATTAGATCGGCCACTTTCAATAAACCTGAAGAAATAAAAAGTCTGTTAGAGGGTTTGGTTGCCTTCCTTATGAATGACTTTTACTTCTCTTTTCTGCAGCAGAAACAGAGGAGTTATATTACTCATAAAAGTGGCCTAATACTTCCACGCAATAACTAAAATATGGCATAAGTGTAAAGTATAGTATTCGTTATGTGTAAGTGTCCAAAATAAACGTAACCTTATTCAGAATAAAAATATTTTTCACCACCTTAGCTTTTACATATTCTATATGATTTTTCCATGCAGCTTGTCCTCCTCCTTATTTTAGAGGTAAATACAGAGAGTACTTGCCGAAAAACTGTCCCTGACAGGAATGCGCATCAGCGGTTTTGCATGAATTTCCCTCAATTTTATTTGTATAGCCCATTTTTACAAACAGTTTGTCTCAAAGGGCTTTACATGGCATCACAACAACATCCTCTTCCCTTAGACCCTCACATCGACTGAGGAAAAACTCCATGGAAATGGCGATATGGCAATAGGACAGTTTGCCAAAATGTTGAACTATCCCTTTAAGATCGAAGATTGAGTGTGTTACTGACCATAAAAATTCCCTGATTTCTTCAGGGGGTCATGATGCAGAAGTCTGTGAAGGAGCAGCTGCTGGGAAATTTGGAGGATTTGGGAAGAGATGATCTGGATGGCTTCAAGTGGTACCTTGAGGATGCTGAGTTACTGGATGGATTCCCAGCCATTAAAAAGTGCCACCTTGAGCATGCAAATAGACGGGAAATAACCAGTTTGATGGTTAACATGTACACTCCTGAAAAAGTGATGGAGGTGGAGACATTAATTTTGAAAAAAATGAAAAAGGGTGAGTCATAGGAAGAGGAAACATGACATACATTGTGCATTTTGCTAAAATGTATGGGATTAAATCACTGACATAAATTGTTCACGTGTAATGAGACCCGCGCACATGCAAATGAGGTCCGTAAATCTGCACGTGCAAATTGGTTTTCGAGCGCTTTCAAAGCACTGGCAAGCTATTTTGTATCCTGCATCTCTGCTCCTTGGAGCAATATTGCAGCCTGTGAAGCGAAAAATTATTAAAATACTTCGACAAAATCGCCTTGTTGTTTACAAATACTTCCAGGTAGAAAACCAGCACGTAATTTTAATTAAATTAAATTTAAAAAAAATCTTTTCTCGAGCAGGTAGCTTAGTTACAACATGCTCGTGTGCACTCAGTGGATACTTCCATTGGACTATGGACTCCTCGTTCCCAGTCGTCACTGTTCACCTGCAATCTCCCCTCGTGTCTCCTTGTTGTCCCTTTTTGTCTACTCAAGTGAGCCCCCGGCATACCCAGATGGGGATTGAACCCACACCTCCCGGGTAAGAGTCACGCACGCTTGCCAGTCACCCAAAGGGACATCCCTTTGGCCAAGTAGCCAGGGCGCATCATCAATTGGAGGCATAGTGACAGGAACCTCAACTGTCACATCTCTCCCCCTCTTTTCACAAGCACTTCCTCGTGCTTCCGCGCAGGCTGCCATACATTAGGAATCCATGGACCCACCACTAGTGCTACATGGATCCTGCCAACAGCGCCAGAATGTGGCGAGGGCTTACTGAAACTCAATATTAAAGGTGAAGGGGGGGATAACTAAAGATAACTAAAGAGGGACCAACAACACCAGAATGTGGCAAGGTGAAGAGGGCACAGGCAGGGATGTCCCTTTGGGTGACTGGCAAGCACGCATGACTCCTACCCGGGAGGTGTGGGTTCAATCCCCGCCCGGGCCCTCTTCACCTTGCCACAGTTGGAATGTCGGTATTTTTTTCTTTTTTTTAAACATCCTGCCTTTCCGACAATTCCCTAAATAGTGTATTTTTTCCCCAAAAACGATTTTGCACTGGTTGGGCTTAGGCAATGAAGAAGGAATCAGCATGTCTTAAAGAAGGGAGTCACCTGTTGAGTAATGCACATTTCCTTATATTGAAAGCCTTGTCGGGATGATGGGACGTTCGCATGTTGGAATAGCGGTATGTCAGAATGGTGGGATGTCTAAATGGTGGGATGTCGGAATGGCGGTATGTTCGAATGGTGGTATGTCTACATGGTGGGATGTCGGAATGACAGCATGCAACCAAAGAAATAGCTAATGTTTGTTCAATCACTGGTTTTATAGACTTTCCAACATCAGATTAGTCTAAATGGTGATATAGTGACGTGAAAAATGTGATTCATAACTAAACTCTTGTCTGTTCTCATTAAAATTACGTGCTGGTTTTCTACCCAGAAGTAAACAAGGCGATTCCGGCGAAGTAGCTCAAGGCTTGTGTTTCTTATTTGCGGACGTGCAGGTCTCATTACATGTGCGTGGTTGATGTCCCATAAAAATAATAGTGTCAGACATATTTGTAAAGATCTGGAGAAGAACATAAAACTCAAGCTGTATCTGTTTCACCTTACCTTTGGTAAAATATGTGGCTTTGTCACCATCTATTTCAAGACTTTTAACTTCAGAGGACAAGAATCTACCACTTTCATACTGTACATGTTGTTATTAGGTATCAAAATATTATCTATTTAAAATTCACTTTTCTTTAACAGAAAAACAGCAACAAGTTGGACCTAAAGACTCATCCATCCGTGCAGCTTCTGTCGAAGGTAGAGTTCAGTGAGTTGTCAGTAAGACACAAACTTGTGGGAGAAGAAAAGTTGAAACCACAGTTTGATGTCAGGTAAAAGCGCCAAGCTGTAGGTCTGAAAAATAAAGCATCAACAGCGAAGAACTTGAAGCTACAGTTCCATGTTAAAATGTGCAACTTTACAGCAGATGTAAACATGTTTACCGCCTAGTACAAAAACAATGATTACTTATGGTCATTCAAATTTTGTCTCAGCGTGGTAGTAGTATTATTAAAGCAATTGCTACCTTATGGTGTCACATGACACAAATTTGTACCTTCTACTGTACCCCGAGATGAAGGACTTATCAGATGGAACTACTGACCTGCCTCTTTCTGTATCCTTTTATTTTTTACTCAGAAGCTCAGCCTAAAGTCAAAGATAATCTAAAGGAGAAGTTCCAGTATGTGTTTGAAGGCATCGCTAAAGCAGGAAACTCAACTCCTCTGGATCAGATCTACACAGAGCTCTACATCACAACGGGAGGGGCTAAAGAGGTCAATGATGAACATGAGGTAAGACAGATTGAAACAGCATCCAGGAAACAAGATGGATCAGAAACAACCATCAGATGTGAAGAGATCTTTAAAGCCCCACCTGGAAGAGACCGACCAATCAGAAGAGTGATGACAATGGGAGTGGCTGGCATTGGGAAAACAGTCTTAACACAGAAGTTCACTCTGGACTGGGCTGAAGACAAAGCCAACCAGGATATACAGTTCATATTTCCCTTCACCTTCAGAGAGCTGAATGGGCTGAAAGAGAAAAAGTTCAGCTTGATGGAACTTGTTCATCACTTCTTCTCTGAAACCAAAGAAGCAGGAATCTGCAGCTTTGATCAGTTCCAGGTCGTCTTCATCTTTGACGGTCTGGACGAGTGTCGACCTCCTCTGGACTTCCACAACACTGAGATCCTGACTGATGTGACAGAGTCCACCTCAGTCAACGTGCTGCTGACCAACCTCATCAGGCGGAAACTGCTTCCCTCTGCTCGCCTCTGGATAACCACACGACCTGGAGCAGCCAATCAGATCCCTCCTGAGTGTGTTGACATGGTGACAGAGGTCAGAGGGTTCACTGACCCACAGAAGGAGGAGTACTTCAGGAAGAGGTTCAGAGATGAGGAGCAGGCCAGCGAGATCATCTCCCACATCAAGACATCACGAAGCCTCCACATCATGTGCCACATCCCAGTCTTCTGCTGGATCACTGCTACAGTTCTGGAGGAGCTGTTGAAGACCAGAGAGGGAGGAGAGCTGCCCAAGACCCTGACTGAGATGTACATCAAGTTCCTAGTGGTTCAACTGAAAAGAGAGAATGTTAGGTATCATGGTAGACCTACATCGGATCAACACTGGAGTCCAGCAACCAGGAAGATGATTGAGTCTCTGGCAAAACTGGCTTTTGAGCAGCTGCATAAAGGAAACCTGATCTTCTATGAATCAGACCTGACAGAGTGTGGCATCGATATCAGAGCAGCCTCAGTGTACTCAGGAGTGTTCACACAGATCTTTAAAGAGGAGGGTGGCCTGTACCAGGACAAGGTGTTCTGCTTCATCCATCTCAGTGTTCAGGAGTTTCTGGCTGCTCTTCATGTCCATCTGACCTTCATCACCTCTGGAATCAATGTGATGTCAGATCAGCAACCAATTTTTTGTTGTTCTTTCAAGTTTGGTAGCAAACCCTTGCTTTTCTACCAGAGTGCTGTGAGCGAGGCCTTACAATGTCCAAACGGACACCTGGACTTGTTCCTCCGTTTCCTCCTGGGTCTTTCACTACCAAACAATCAGAATCTCCTACGTGGCCTGATGGAACAGACAAAAACTGTCTTAAAACCCAGTCAGAAATTAGTCCAGTACATCAAGAAGAAGATTGAACAGACTCCCTCTGCAGAGAGAAGCATCAACCTGTTCCACTGTCTGAATGAACTGGGTGATCGTTCTCTAGTGGAGGAGATCCAACAGTCCCTGAGATCAGGACGTCTCTCTACAGGTAAACTGTCTCCTGCTCAATGGTCGGCTCTGGTCTTCATATTACTGTCATCAGAAGACGATCTGGACGAGTTTGACCTGAAGAAATACTCTGCTTCAGAGGAAGCTCTTCTCAGGCTGCTGCCAGTGGTCAAAGCCTCCAACAGAGCTCTGTAAGTACAGAGATGGATTGGTTTATTTATCATTATATAAAGACACTGATATCTTTCCTTCCTTAATTATTATCACTTCACTGTCATCTCTTCAGACTGAGCAGTTGTAACCTCTCAGAGAGAAGCTGTGAAGCTCTGTCCTCAGTCCTTGGTGCTCAGTCCTCTAGTCTGAGAGAACTGGACCTCAGTAATAATGACCTGCAGGACTCAGGAGTGAAGTTGCTCTCTGCTGGACTGAATAGTCTACACTGTAGACTGGAGACTCTCAGGTCAGGATGCATCAACATTTCTAAAAATGCACCAGCACAAAAACAAATAGGTTTGGTTTTTGTCGAACAAATACCATGAAAAATTCGAGAGAATCTACCATACGTGTCATTTTGTATACTTACAGGTTGTCAGGCTGCATGATCACACAGGAAGGTTGTTCTTCTCTGGACTCAGCTCTAAGCTCCAACCCTTCTCATCTGAGAGAACTGGACCTGAGCTACAACCATCCAGGAGACTCAGGAGTGGAGCTGCTGTCTGCTGGACTGGAGGATCCAAAATGGAAACTGGAGACACTCAGGTATGACACAAATGTCTCACGCCGACCATACTGTTTATAAAAAATAATCTCACAGTTGGTGCAGCAGGTTCATTTGACCCATAGGTATGTACTGTTGTTTGTTTTTCTTGTTTCTTTTTATGACAACATGGAGTGCCTAAATGTTGAGGAAGTACTAATTTTAACCCAGATCAAGTCATAGTCAACCTAAGCCAATAGTCACTGTAATTATAGTTATCATGGTGTTCAAGGTCCAGTAAGCCTACCACAATTTCAGGAAACAGTCATGAGTTGTATCAGAAAGCTGAAAAAGATGACCACCTGTGCTGTTGTTCTGGTCGGAGTTGGCCTGAAAAAATAAAACATGTGTTGTTAGCTGTTCTAAAGCCTCTACCTTCGTTTCAGGTTGGAGCCTCATGGAGTCCAATTTTTGAAACCAGGTCTAGAGAAGTGTAAGTGTGTCTTTAATTTGATTAATAAAGACAAGCAGCACATTCAACCATCTTCAAAAGGTCACATGACTCATTCAGATTGCTGATGTCAACAGTTGTCATCAAACTGTCAATATATGATGATTTGATCGATTTAACAACTGCACTTGTATCTTGTTCTCTCTATCAGATTCTTTGCATCTCCGACCTGATATGGGTACCATCAGCACAAAGCTCAGGCTGTCTGATCCTAAGATGAGTCACCTTACTGTCAGACATGTGGAAGAGGAACAGTCCTATCCTAAAGGTCCAGAGAGGTTTGAGCGGCCTCAGCTGCTGTGTGAGAACGAGCTGACTGGTCGCTGCTACTGGGAGGTCCAGTGTGAAGGTTGGGTCGACGTAACGGTGAGCTACAGAAGACCAAGGAGCGGCAATGCCAGCGACAGATTTGGAGAGAACGACCACTCTTGGAGTCTGAGGTTCTCTGATGGTGTCTACTCCGTCTGTCACGACAGAAGTGAGACACATGTCCCGTCCTCAATTGTGTCCAAGAAAGTAGCAGTGTATGTTGACCATCCTGCTGGGACTTTGTCCTTCTACAGAGTCTCCTCTAACTCACCGATCCACCTCGACACCTTCAACAACACCACCTTTACTGAACCTCTGTATCCTGGGTTTGGACTCTGGTCAGTTGGTTCTTCAGTGTCTCTATAGTTGGGCGTACAAATATCATGGGATTCATGTCATATTAAGAGACTATAAAGACTCAACACTATTACAGCTCTAGAGTTGTGATCACAAAATGACTCAGAGTGCAAATGTGTAATCTCAGTGGTTTTTATTTCAAATGAATCTATCACGGCTACACTGGACTCTGCTACTTCCCTGTTGGTGACAGATCGGAGGCGGTCACCAGGTACGAGTTTCTATCTGAAAGCTGAGGCGGAGGCTATTTTCAAGTAAGAGGCTCAGATTTACGTACAGTCTTTCCCACAACATGAAGGCAACATCACATTCAGACTGTGCACATTTTCTCCCTGTCAGACGGGGACGTTAGATTTGCATTGTTTGTTCCCTTCCTGGTTTTTGTTTAAGTGCTACAACGTACAGTACAAAGCGTTCTCCGGTTTCACCACTGACAGAGAACCATTGCACAGAGAACCCTCAGATTCTGTAGTAGTAGTAGAGCTGGTTAGTCGCTCTGTTGATACACAGTCAAAGTTTACTGGGAAAATAATTACAAATATACAAAAAAGGAATTAAAAGAAAAAAAAATTAAATCAAAAGAAAATCACCAACTGCTGTTTTCCTCTGATACAACTGAATGCATAGGAAACACAAAGCGGTTCATTCAGAAGGCATCGAGTGGTGGAGCAGGTACAGGTTAGAGTTGATCTACCAGGAAACAGCAGTGAATGAGCTTCTTATCGACAACGCCCACAAACAGACTCAAACCAACAATTAATGTCAAGTACTGACGACTTTATTCCTCTGAGCTCCATTGTTTTTGGAAACCATTAAACACTGATGTTTGTGATGCTTGAATCCATTGACATTTCAATAAATCAAACTTCATTTATGTATATTGTCAGTTGCCAATTTATTTTCTGTTCCTTGACTCACTGTTAAATGTAAAATGAATAAAAACTACAGGAAGTCACTGCTTTTCTCTCCAATTAGATCATAAACCTTCAGTATGAACCACCGGCTTGGAGCTGAGGTCAGATAACACTGAGAAACTCACTGACACATCGTTGGTTCGACTCTGCACATTAAGTCTGTTCATGATAGAAAAGAAAAACAGAAAACCATCTGACTGATTCTTTAGGTTTCGGTTTGAATCGAATGATTTGCTTTGTTGGCGCTTGAAGTGCATTTGAACGTCCCAGTGGAGTCGTCCTGGTTTATGCTCCGTTCAACAGCAACATAAACACATAAACAACTGTTATATAAAAAAAATGTCTAGGCCTTAAAAATATGAATAAAATAATACATTTTAGTTATTGAAATCTAATAAAGATGGAGACAGTGTGGACCAAATAAAAACAGACTGTACACAAACCAAGTCTAGTCAACACTGTACCTGCACATGTCCACCTGGACAGGTATCAGTTTATACAGCAGAGAGAGAAAAAAAAATCAAAAAACATTCTGGTCTGTCAGCTGAAGATGTGGAAAAAGATTTTTCAGTTTGTGTTTGAGCCACCAGAAAAACTTTGCTGAGCATCAGATGTCGTCACCGACACTCTGGTATTATTGCAACAGTATTCACATCAGCCAGCAGGGGGAGTAAGAGAGCGTGCTGCTTCAGAAGGTCAGAGGTCACGGGCGCCACATTAGTTCCCTCAGGGAGGAAGTTGTCACAGCAACCTGATTGTTCATCACATTTCATGACTCATTACCTCTGCTGCAAACTGTGCAACGTACGACATCAAACCTGACGGTGAGAGTAAAGGTGGGTCTACTGCTAACGTCAGGAATCAAACCAACTACACACACTGTTTCACTGTAAAACAGTTAGAGAATAACTCACTTACCCATCAAGTAAAACAACACACTACACAACGCTTACTCTGTTCAACATCAACCTGCCACACAAACCAGACTGTGTACACCCACAACAGAAAGCTAATGTACCAACAAGATGCAAACTGTAGCTAATACTAGCTTCAATAAGTGATTCCTGTTCTGTGTTTTTCCACCACATAAAGCTAATGTACCAACAGGATGCCATAGTTGTAGCTAATATTAGCTAAAGATTAATATTATTTATTTACGTACTTTGTGATTAAGAGCTAACATCTGTGTAATATCAATATGCTAGGCGAGCAACACTGTGTACATCCACCACAAAAAGCTACTGCACCAACAAGACGTTAGCTGTTGCTAATGTTAGTTTGAGATTAACCTTATTTACTCCTGTACTTTGTGCTGATGAGTTATTGTCTGCCATGTACCAAGACGATGCTAGCGAGCTAACATTTGTCTGAGGCTCTTCAGTCCATTGTCAGTGGTTCACAACTTGCTGTGTTGTTGAATTCATTTGCGCAGAAACATGGAAGAATCAAAGTTAATTTTTGGTTGAATTTGAGAAACGTTTGATTAATGGTGCAAATTCACATTTTGCATATACTTTTTTTCTTTGCTAACATTTATATCGTTATATAATGATAAGTAACCACTCTCTATGTAGGGTGACCAAGACGCGTTAGAAAAGTTAATTGCTACCACTAGACTAACGTGGTGTTTAATGCTCTGACCAATATAACACATGCGTAAAGCACATGAACACACCAAATTTGGAAGAACGATTTCCCCGTTGGACCATCAGATGAGCATTTGAATGCAGCATTAGCACTGACTTTCTTTTCATAGGTTTGCTGGCCTAAACTGTCTCAGCACTTTCCACTTTTCCTTTCATTTGAATATGAGCCGTGTATTTCCCATATTCTCTGACAACCTTCATCATCTTAACCTTCATGATTTTAGTTAGTTAAACACCGATCACCTTGTGAGTGCAACAAAAACCACAAGTGACAGTTAACTGTTTATATTTCGTCCTTGACCATGTCATTTTCAGCTTTCAAATCGTATCCTCTGTGAACTCAACTGTTTAGTCCTGATGTTATCATGGAAAACTGGCTAAAACCAGCTGTGAAACCGTGACTCACCTATGCTGAACCGTAACATTTCACCTGTGAACGTCTTCTGTGAAACATCCAGATACTTAATTATCTGTCACCAAACTACCACCCTGACCTAAACATCACAAAATAAGTTGTAGACCATTGAGACAGGAAATGGGAAGTTCTGGTTTCATGTCGACCCTCGACTCGCCTCAGGTGACGTTAGCAAGCCGGGAGGTTGAGGTGAATACGATGAATATTGATCATTTCTGACTTTCTCTGGATCTACAACCAGATGTTCTACTTTCCTATTCTGAGCTGCACAGGTAGAGCAGAGGTAATGATTCACCTGCACTCCAGAAACCAGATCACTGTCAGCGATCAGGTTAAGGCAAGAGACTGGTTAATGCGTTGACATGCACTGCAACATTATAATAACTCTATAACTCCAGATAACATGCAGTCTGATCCGTCTCCATGTTTGCTGTCATCTGGCTCTTTGCTCACTTCCAGCTTCCTCCAACAGAAACCAACGATCCCTTTGACCTGTTAGAGTTTCCACTTTGATGATGGTCACGGCTCCTCCAAGTTTCCAATATTTTGGGAGAATCAGATTTCTCAAGTGCATGTAAAGGCAGCGATAAACCGACCATGAAGCAACGCCGAGAGAGAGACGAACGGTCCCCGACCTGCTGGACGTCTGCGCCGCCATTTTCCTTCGATATTTGGTTTCACTGGCATCAACATTTAGTGATAACATTAAATAGTTACTGTGTGGAGTATACTAAGGTGAAGCTTCTCTGAGTCTTACAGCAGTTATCCTGGAGTAGCGCTCGACACCAGACGGCTGCCGCCACTCGACGGGGCGTCGTCCCCCCGAAGAGGAGCAGAGCTCTCCTCTTCGTCGGGGTCTCAGGATAATCTGGTTAACAAGTGGCGATGGGGAGGGGGGGTCGTCTACAGCCTGAGCTCATTGGCCACTTTGGAGGCGATGTTCTTGAAGGCGATGGACGTGCCCGAGATCCTTTTGAAGCGCACGCCGTTGAGCGAGAGTCGGGGCAGTTTACACACCTCCATCTCCCATTGGACCAGGCTGTCCTGCCGGGCGTCGCCGTGCACACAGAACAGCATGTAGCGCTCGCGCTGCTCGTAGTCACAGTTGTTGGCGTCCAGAACCCTCCGGATCTCCTTCATCATGTCCCCCGGCTCCATGGAGGACGTGGTCTTCATGCTCCAGGTGAAGCGCAGGGAGCGAGGCTTGGAGGCTTCCCGTCCTTCCTCTTTGGGTTCACCTGACAAACTCCTGGAGGGAGGAGACCAACAGACAGCAGTCAGACTAGGGAGGTCACAATTACTTGTTTTCACAATTAATCACGGTATTAAACGCCACAATTAATTAATCGTAAAGATTCTTAAATACCGTCGTCACTTTCCAAAAAAGATTATTTTGGAAACACAGAGGCAGATGTGCACAAAAGTTAAGGTAAACGTAAGAAATACTGGTCAATTTACCTAACGTAACATGGTAGAAATTTAAATGTTAGCATCTCATTTGTGATAAAAAACAAACAATTAAAATAAACTTAAACATTTGGTATAGATGACAATTAATGATTTGAATATTTAAAACACTTCCCCTGGAGGAGTAATAATTGGTTACATATGAATAGTAGATACTTAAAATAGTTAGTGTAAAAAATTGTAATGTAATTATCTTTTGACTGTATTTGATTTTACACATTCATGTGTTGTGAATGTGTATGTTGTGAAATTAATTAATGCGTAATAATTGTGATTTCTCTGACAATAATCGTACAAAGAAAATCTATAATTGTGACATCCCCAAGTCAGACTAAAGCACATGGAGAAGACTGGAGGTCGTTTGCTGCTCCACATCTGAGGTTTCTGACAAGCACTGAAGAAAAAGTCCCTGTAGCGCCTGTTCACAGTAACAGGGACACTGGAGCTGTGTCCTGATTCAGGCGCCACGTCACAGAGTCGTACATGGACCGTCCCAATTCAAAGGCTCCTTCAGATGTGTCCGTCTTTTCTTTCGCAACACTGTAAAAACTCAAAATCTTTCCAAGAATATTTGTCTTATTTCTAGTCAAAATGTCATTTCTAGCCAAAACAAACCTCATTAAACCTAAAATAAGTACTATATATATATACTACAGTACATACATAGTTATACATAAAAAAGTAGCTTGTTCACTTTTTACTTCTTTCAAGCATATTTTCACTTGAAATAAGTAGAAAAATATGATTGAAGTTTTTCTTTCTTATTACAAGCACAAAAAACTTCCTTTCACTGGCAGATTTTTCTACTTATTTTAAATGAAAAATATCTAAAAACAAGTTAATATTTAGGTGATGAGTCTTATTTTAAGTGGAAAGAGATTAGTTTTGACTAGAAATGAGACATTTTGACAAGAAATAAGACAAATATTCTTGGAAAGATTTTGAGTTTTTGGGATATTTGGGTATTTAGGATCTTCAAGGATCCAACAGGAGGATCCTTGAAGATCCTAAATATCCCAAATATCCCAAGATCCATTGATGTAGTGAAAATAATTTGGCACCAATCAACAGAGAACCTGTAGATCACACTGGTAAGGTAAGTAAATGTTGGGTTTCAGCTCTGTTCAACAGCTAATGGTCCAACGGTTAAAACCCAGAACCTTAAAACCTCAAGTCTTTAGCTGATGTGGATTTGCAGTTCCTGTTGCCTAGCAATATCGACAACACATAACGTTTTTCCACTAAAACTGGAGGTTATAGGGACCTTGACTTTAACGGTTCTACATGTCGACTGTTCTCCGCCAGCGTTGTTTGCTTTCATTACAAGCATGCAAAGGATCTTGGGATATTTAGGGCAATGAAGGATCCACCTGTTAAAGGGATAGTTCACCCAAAATTGAAATTTCACTCATTATCTACTCACCCTCATTTGGACTAAGGGCTGGGAGAAGTTTCAGAGTCCTCCGTGGCTTCTCTGAGTTACAGGGGGTCTCGGCGTAGCAGTGCATGTCCATATGATGGTTGCAAATGGATACCAACTGTCTTCGTAACAAAAAGACACACCAAAAAACATCCAAATACCTCCATGCTGCTCGTATGTAATGTCCGTCTTGTATTGAAGCCCTGAAATGCGAAATTGTTCCGAAAAAATTAAATAAGTCTATATTTCAAGCTTGTTTTGTAGCGGAAGCTTCTCGAAGCTCCTCTTCCCAGTTCGTCAAATTTGGACGAACCGGGAAGCTTGAAATATAGACTTATTTAATTTTTTCGGGACAATTTTGCATTTCGGGGCTTCAATACAAGACGGACATTACATACGAGCAGCATGGAGGTATTTGGATGTTTTTTGGTGTGTCTTTTTGTTACGAAGACAGTTGGTATCCATTTGCAACTGTTATATGGACATGCACTGCTACGCCGAGACCCCCTGTAACTCAGAGAAGCCACGGAGGACTCTGAAACTTCTCCCAGCCCTTAGTCCACATGAGGGGGAGGAGATAATGAGTGAAATTTCAATTTTGGGTGAACTATCCCTTTAAATACTTAGTAACCAGGAAGAGCAGGATCCATCTGAAGGAGCCTTCAAACCAGGACAGTCTTGTTCTGTGATGCCTCTGAAGGAAGTGGCCCTACAGCTTTTGTGAAACAACATCACCCAACAACCGTCAACACCGATTGGTTCTAAAGAGTCAAGGAGTCTGGACTGACCTTCGTACGAACTTGGAGGTGATCTTTCCGATGAGGGAGGTGGAGGTGCCGCGCTGAGCGGAGGCGGCGGCGTGCTGCGACAGGCTGGGCGAGGCCGGCGGCCCGTTGTACGTGGCCGGCCGGCGGTCCCGGAGCTGAGCGCCGTGGAAGGTGGAGCGGCTGGAGGAGCCGCGGGGGAAACGGGTCCGGTCCGGCGTGGCGCTGCTGCTGCTGCTGGTGACGCTGAAGGCTGACGGCGAGGAAGGAGGCTGCTGGGGGGAGCTGGGGGAGGGAGGTTGATACAGGAGGATTATTTATAGAGCCGCAACAATTAATGGATTAATCAAACATTAATTGTCAACTATTTTGATAATCTAATAATCAGTTTGAGTAGTTTTTTTAAGAAAAAAAGTCCAAATTCTCTGATTCCAGCTTCTTCAATGTGAATATTTCTGGTTTCTTTGTTCCTGTATGACAATAAACTGAGTCTCTCTTTGGTTTGTGGACAAAACAAAACATTTGAGGACCTCGTCTGGTGGTTTGGGAAACACTGGTTGATGCTTTTCAACATTTTCTACCATTTTATTGACCAAACAACTGATCGATGAATCGTTTAAATAATCGACAGATTAATCAATAACGAAAACAACAGTTAGTTGCAGCCCTAATTATTTGTTTATCAACACGGCGGATGAAGGCGCAACCTGACTGTAGTAAGGCTGGCGCCTTTTAACAGTTTGACCAGTTGTCATGGTTATCTTGAAGTTTACTCCATGGATCTGGTTTACTCAAAGCAGCGTTAGCTAGCGATGTTGTTGGCGTACTACTACAGTTTATCACCTAGTGATAAAAGTGTGTGTTTTATAACGGAAAAAAATTTATTAATAAAAAAAATGGAGGATCAAGATTTAATATACCAATGCGTTTCGCTTACAGCTTCATCAGGCTCATACTGAGCACAGTGGCTTAAATAGGAAACAGCAACAATTTACCGAACAACAAAAAGAATACATATAATACATACATTGGGTGATTTCCAATTCCCCCCTTAGCCCTAGCCCTTGGCCCTACCCCTTCGTTTTGCGCGCTCACGTGAAGTGGTAGGGGTGTCCCGATTCTGGTTTAAATGAGAGTTAGGGGGAAGTGGTAGGGGCAACCTCCGTCGTCATCCCGGGGGAAAAAAATGATCGCTAATTAACTTACCCACAGGTTTTTAGAGGTTTACCGCCGGGTAGTTACATATACAGGAGATAAATGTTGGTCTCATTGATGAAATCTAACAATTGTGGTGGTCTCATTAGTTTGTTTGAATTAAAAGTGAAGCTTCATGTGTGTATTGGACAGAGGAGCAGCGCTGCCTGGGGCTCTGTAGCCTACGTACATAAAACACACAGTCGGTTATCGGTTAAAAACAATATTCAAAATGTGCATTCCTACCTACAACTGTGTAACAGCCATCATGTTCAGGACAAATTTAATCTGAGCTTGCTTTCCATTACTATGTTACCTTGTCTTCAGTCACTATCGTTTAATTGCTGCAATTGAATTGTGGCCATATCTAGCTTTATCACCATTCAAGCCACACATTATATTGCTCACATTAATCTCCAATGTACTATTTTCTCTCTTGTTTGAGTTAAAAGGGGTGCGAGTACAACAAGACGTGATCTTGCTGCTGTCTTTCTGCAGCCAACATAACGTTGTAGAACGCCGGCGGGGCTCCACTGGCTGACAGTAGACTGGTAATCCCTCTATAGAGACGTAAAACGATGCTGCTGCGAGGAGACGAGTCGTGTTCAGTGATCACCTCTGATACTCTGCGTTGTCGTCGATGGGGGGCAGGCTGGACTTCATGGGATGTCCCGACGCCGACATGGACTTGACGTGGCGGGGGCGCGCGGAGGAGACGGCGGCCCCTGGTGACGGGGACGGGGACGCTGCAGGTACCTCAGGTAGACTGAGACAGAGACAGATGGACAGACAGACAGACAGACAGGTTAGTGGTCTGTTGAATCAGAATGAGATCAATCACTCCTCTTCCTCTTCTCACCTGTTGTCCTTCCCGTTGGGCAGAGCCACCGAGTGGCGGTCGGCGCTCGTCCTCTCATAAACATACGTGTTCCTCCGAGTCATGCTCTGTGACACAAAGACAAGTCAAATAGCTGCAACAACAGCAGCACAACAACCTGATGACTGAGCTTTCACTGCAGTGTTACCAGGTTCGCCCAGAAGGTGGTGCTACAGGAGATCTGCTACACTGCAAAAACTCAAACTCAAAATCTTTCCAAGAATATTTGTCTTATTTCTTGTCAAAATGTCTCATTTCTAGTCAAAACGAATCTCTTTGCACTTAAAATAAGACTCATCACCTAGAAATCAACTTGTTTTTAGACAGTTTTCACTCGTTTCAAACTAATTTTCAATTGAAATAAGTAGAAAAATCTGCCAGTGAAAGCACGTTTTTTGTGCTTGTAATAAGAAAGAAAAACTTGCTCCACTGTCAGATTTTTCTACTAATTTTAAGTGGAAATTTTGCTTGAAAAATTTACAAAGTGTCTAAAAACAAGCTACTTTTTAAATGTGATGAGTCTTATTTTAAGTATAATTAGATTTATTTTGACTAGAAATGGCATTTTGACTAGAAATAAGACAAACATTCTTGGTAAGATTTTGAATTTTTGCAGTGTAACAACAAACAGCCTTCTGTTTGACCTTTGACCCTGGTTCACACCGGCCTACTGTGACAGGACTTCAGATTTCACACCTGTCTGGTCTTTTATTTTGGAGTTTTGATCCACGAGAAGTTCTAAAAAACCACCTCAGTGTAGTTTCCCAGGTTTGAAGAGACAGTTCAACATTTAGTCAGATCCTCCTCTCACCATAATCCCTATAGTCATAGCAGTAGGTTCATCACCTTTAATTATCGGTGCATGTTGTTTTGAGATGGGCGGGGCAGAGACGTGAGCTGCTCAGTGAACACAATGGAGGTGAACGGTATAGGTCCCCTGTCCCTCATCAAACTCATCAAATACACAATCCAACAACTCCACAGCGCTCTGGTGGACAAGTTGTGACCTGCACATTCACCACGCTATGAGATAATAACGTAATATTATGTAACATTACGACACATGAAGCAAATACTCAGAACTACTTTCTCTTCTGAAATCCCTCCGCCCAGCAGCCGTGTCTGGAATGTAGTTCCGGCTGCATTTCCCTCTACAACAACTCTGTCTGGTAACGTTGTGTTATTATCTCATAGCGTGGTGAATGTGCAGGTCACAACTTGTCCACCAGAGCGCTGTGGAGTTGTTGGATTGTGTATTTGATGAGTTTGATGAGGATCTGACTAAATGTTGAACTGTCCCTTTGATAGAAACTTCTACCTTTATTGTGAAGGAGCTGTATGTATGTGTGTATTATATCTCACCCCTGAGGACGTAGCTGACTTCCTGCGGTCTGGAGCTCCCACCGGGGAGGCGGGACTTTCCCTCCTGTCGCTCTCCACGCTGTTGGCATGGGAACGCTTGGTGTAGGAGACGGGCGGCGGGATGGACGGCGCCACTGAGACACACAAAAAAAAGACGACAATAAAGAGAGTCCAATGATCGATCCTGAACTCGGGTTAGGGGTGAGGTTCGACGGCTCATTCGCTCACTCACCGTGGTCGCTGAAGCGCCGCTGCTTCTGATTGGTCGGAGCGTTGCGAGAGTGGGCGGGCGACTGGCTGGAGCCGTTGATGTCGCTGCAGGGTCGTGACCTTTGACCCAGGTTACCGCTGGACAGCGACTCAGTGCCTTCAAACTGTGGACAGAGTCATAACGGAGGATGTGACGACTACTCGTTTTCACAGTTTATCGCCGTTTGAAACGTCACAATTATTTAATCGTAAAGTTTCCTGAATACCGCAACTCTTTGTAACAACTTTGTAACTTATACATTTTTTGTAGATGACAAATAATGACTTGAATATTTGAAACATTTCCCCCCGGGGATTATGTCAATAGATACTTAAAATATTCTGAATATATTGGATTTTACACATTCATAGGGTTGTGAAATTAATTAACGCATAATAATCGTGATAATTGTAAAATCATTTCTCTGACAATAATCCCGGAAAATCCATAATCGTGACATTCCTGTAAATGTCTGGTTTTCATTGTTTTTTAAGCATGTATTTAAATTGATGCTTGGTGCTTTGCACAGAATACTACAGTACTTGGTTGAGTTTGATGTCATTCTCTAGTGGCTGTGACGCGCACAAACATTTTATAATATAATATAATATAATATAATATAATATAATATAATACCTTTTCAACCACTACTGTATCAGTCTTGGCCTTTGTTTTAGACTTATTTTAAAGTTGTATCTATTTATTCTGTGTATTTATTGCTATTTTATCTATTTTGTCATATTGTTTAGTCTGGTATCGAGAATTTCCTTTGGGATCTATAAAGTTTATTCAATTCAGTTCAATTCATTCAAAACAGATGGAGCAGAAATGCCGCAAAATGCTGAAGCACAAGTGTAGCTTTACACATGAACTGCAGAAGCTGACACATATGTTTCGGTGTCTAATTATTAGATACCGAATTACATTATTTATTTATTTATTTATCTGTGCAGTAAGACTTGTAAAGAGAGCTATTATTTTGTTACAAGCTGATTTTCTAGTAGGGAACTACAGAAGACGCATTATATCTATCATTATTTCTTTTCAATGATTTTCAAGTTTTTTTTTTAAGCTACCGATGAGATGTGTCAAAGATAAATTATTTTAGGCGTGATGAAGCATGTTGATTAACGTCTGAGAAGTTTGAATTTGTGTCTTTGGTTATAGAGAGTTATTATTTTGTTATATAACTGAATTTTCTACTCATACATGATAGGAGGCATACTTTAAATATATAAAAATTAAAAGGCACTGTATGATCTAAGTATGTCATGGCAGAGACTGACCTCATATTATATTCTACAGTATATATTATATATTCTATATTTACCTCGGCCGGCCTCTTCCCCAGCAGCAGGTACGTGGCCATCACCTCGTTGTACTTCTGTCCGTCCAGCGCCTTCACCACCTCGTCCTGAGGGAAGCCCATCGTCCCCATCAGCTCTGATTGGTCAGAAAACACACTCGGCTTTAACTGATTGGTGCAGAAACCAGACTGAATCATGGGAAATGGGATTGAGGTCGGTTTGCTGCTCTGACCGATGCGTTCGAGGTCACTGAAGTCCTGCTCCAGTTCGCTGAACGGCTTCAGCTCCTCGTTGTCGTAGCCGGCGTTCATCCAGCGATCCTTCATGACTTGCTGAGAAACAAACAGAAAGAAAGAAAGAAAGAAAGAAAATGAATCAGTCTGACCTACAGTAGCTTTTAAAGGACTGCAGTCTGATTTCCGTACCATAGAGCAACCTCTAATTAATCTTAAATTAACATTTAATCCAAAAAAGACAAAATATATGATATTCACAAGATTGCTTTCATCCTTTCCATTACACGGTGGTATCTCAACTGTTGACGGGAATCAAATTATAAATATTATTTGGTTAGACGACAAATTGTCTTTTAAAACTCATATTTCCGAACTGACCAAGAAGCTTAAAGGAAAAATATCTTTCTTTTATCGTAATAGAGCTTGTCTGACAATGAAATGTAGAAAAGAACTTGTTCAGGCCATTTTTTTTAATCTGCACTCGATTACGGCTACTATCAAATGGCCTGAATGTGGATTATGACTTTGATTGTATTTGTATATTGTATAATTGTGTGTTTTTGTAATCAGAGCTTCATTGAAAAAGAGAGCTCGCTCCCTGAATAAATAAAGGTGAAATGAAAAAAAACAACAACTTTTGATTGATTGGTTTTGTTGCTACTGAAGCTCACACACAGTCTGCTTTCACTCAGTTACTGCAACATCCCAGGCTTTTATTGTGAAGCAGCAACAGGAAGTGATGCTGCGTTCAAGACAACTCGTAAGTAACCGACAAGTCAGAACTCCCACTCGGAAATTTCTGGCTTGCGACATCGTAGCGTTCACAGAAGAGGTTAACTCAGAGGAGAAAGGAGTTTGCAATAAAAAACTATTCCGGAGTATTCATCAGCATCAGGGTGTCAATAATGACTGAATTTCATTTTTTGGTGAACTATTCCTTTAATGGTACAAAAAAAACAACCTTGTAATTCCCTGTTCCCTGTTCAATGAATTTCAACTCAAAGCTTGTTTTTGTTTTGTGAGTTGTCTTGTACGCAGCATTGGTCACAACAATATCCACAATGATTAACAAGGCTTTAAGTCGCAGGTTCGATTCCCTGGGCCCCGTGTGTGTGTGTCACCTGCAGGCTGCCTCGTTTCCCCGGGTTCAGCACCAGCAGCTTCTTCAGCAGGTTTTCACAGTCGGTCGACATGTAGAAGGGAATCCGGTACTTTCCCCTGAGAACACGCTCCCTCAGCTCCTGCACAATCGCACACACACGCACGCACACGCACACACACACACACACACACACACACACAAGTACAGTGTGTTTGAATGAATGAATGAATTTATGTTGAACATGTCTAAAATAAGAAAAATAAAAAAAACACAAATATATAAACGCACACACATATCATATTGGTCAATCGCTGTTTGGTCAAGTGCTGTTTTATTTTAAAAATTAACAATCGGTCAAATAATGTCAAGTTAAAGTTAGTTTGTCTTGATAACATCTATCTACTGCATTTTTATATGGATATATATTCCATATCCATATCAATATATATATCCTACTACATAAATATCTACATAAACACATTATATATTATAACCACATCTAATATAACAATAGGCCTATGTATATACATGACATAAATATCCATATCAACTGATTCTATCCCATTTATGTTTAGTAATTAATTTTCATTCCTCATCTTCCATATATCTATTTTGAAATATTTCTCTATACCTCTTTTAAATATATGTTTGTACTTTGCTTTATCTCTTGGTCCAGACTGTTCCACAGAGTCACATGCTTTTCACTGTTGTTCTTACTTTCTGTGAATATTCTCCGGATATTTTGTGGCAGTAGATTATTTCTTGCTTCGTATTTTATCTGTGCTGTTTTGAATTTGACCAAATCCACAGATTTCAATGAGCTTGAGTTTATAAATAGTAGATTCATGTGTTCTCTGCATCCTGCTTTGTTTATGTGCAGTAGTAGATCATTATGACCCTGATGATCCTGAGTTTCAACACATAGGTTAGGGTTTTTCCTCCAGATGTGAACAGCTGTTGGCTCTACTACGGTGACATCATGACAACAAACAGCTGCTCTACCTTGAGGTTCTGTCCGTCGAACGGCAGCGAGCCGCTGACCAACGTGTAGAGAATCACGCCCAGACTCCAGACGTCCACCTCCGGCCCGTCGTACTTCTTCCCCTGCAGGACGACACGGTGCCTACATTACCCAGAAGCCCACTGTGCTCTCACGCTAACAGTGAATCTGGACTAAATGTTAAAGGGATAGTTCAACATTTTGTCAAATTGGCCCATTGCCATAATCCCTATAGTCATAGCAGTAGGTTCGTTACCTTTAATTGTCGGTGCAAGCTATTTTTAGAACGGTGGAGCAGAGCCGTGAGCTGCTCAGAGCTACACTACGGAGGCTCATGGGATTTCTTGGTTTCCCTCATCAAACTCATCAAATACACAATCCAACAACTCCACAACGCTCTGGTGGACAAGTTGTGACCTGCACATTCACCACGCTATGAGATAATAACACAACGTTACCAGACAGAGTTGTTTTAGAGGGAAATGCAGAGACTGTTGATGAAAAACTGTCCCTGAAGGCAACACGCATCAGCGGTTTTGCATGAATTTCCCTCTACAACAACTCTGTCTCCCTCCTCTGTTGCTCACCCTGAGGTTTCTCCGATTTTTCCCTGTTAAAAGGATTTTCCATGGAGTTTTTCCTCAGTCGATGTGAGGGTCTAAGGACAGAGGATGTTGTTACGATGCCAAGTAAAGCCCTTTGAGACAAACTGTTTGTAAAAACGGGCTATACAAATAAAATTGCCTTGCCTTGCCTTGCCTAACGTTCTGTTATTATCTCATAGCGTGGTGAATAAAAATACAATTAAAGGTAACAAACCTACTGCTATGACTATAGGGATTATGGCAATGGGCCAATTTGCCAAAATGTTGAACTATCCCTTTAAATGTTGTTATGTATTGTAGGTATGTGGGCGGGGCCGAGCGCTCACCTGGAAGAGCTCCGGAGCAGCGTACGGAGGCGAGCCGCAGAACGTGTCCAACTTGCTGCCCATGGTGAACTCGTTGCTGAAGCCGAAGTCGGCGATTTTAATGTTCATGTCGGCGTCGAGGAGCAGGTTCTCCGCCTGAGAGACAGGAAACCAGACGGTGGACAAACACACAGAGAGAGAGAGACGTACAGAAGACATGTAGTCCATGTGTGTGTGTGTGTGTGTGTGTGTGTACCTTGAGGTCTCTGTGTACGATCCTCTTCTGGTGACAATACTCCACCGCCGACACAATCTGACACAGGAAGAAGAAGCAGAATAGGTCACCAGCAGCAGCAGCAGCAGCAGCAGCAGTGTAGTTCATGTTTTGTCCTGAAGGTGGCAGCAGAGGAAACCCTGCAGTAGAGCAGTGGCTCTGTGTACGGTGGCCGTCAGAGGACAAACCACAGCCACTTCATCAGAGTTTAACAGCAGCAGCTCTGTTAGCCGCTACGCTAATAGACCGCTAATGAAACTGATCCATTATATTAGCGGTGACTAATTGACCCAGTGGGTGAGTGGGGGGAGATGGGGTTGTGGTCTGGTCCTCTACATGGAGGCTGAGACAACACATCCTGCGGTGGTTCCTGTGGCCAAAGATCCTCTATTTACCAAGACACCCCATGAGCAGCTGCTCCAATGGTAGAAACGGTGACACTTCCTGTCTCTCTAAATGGGCGTGGCCAACCGCCCCCCCCCCCCCCCCACCTCGTCTGTGAACGTGTGTGTGGATTTATAAAATTTGTAGGTAGATGAAAGTGAGATATTTATATTTTCTTATGATAACATTAAATATTTACACTACTAACAGTAATATTTAGCATGATGAAAAGCATGGGAGTTCGTGGCCGTTTGTTTGACGTTGCCTAGGAGATCTGTGCCAAATCTGGCGAGAGTGTGTCGTAGAGACAGAGACAGGTCTTGAACAAAGTGGATTTTCTCCTGATGTGTCCGTCTGAAAATTGCCATTTTGGTGTCAAACTGTTCAGAAGAGATGTGGCTTGTGAAAAATGAGTCAAAAATTTACTTCAGTGACTGTGGGGAGAAAGACCCGACCATAATCGGTGTTCACGTTAAATTTTCCCATTGGAGTCAATACACTCTATGCTGCCGCTAGTCTCCTAAAAAGCCCGTGCAGAAACCCACGTGACATGTATACAGGAAGCTGACTCGTCATGGGGGTCTTGTTTTATAAACCGTCTTCGGTGTGGCGGCTCCACCACAGACCGGACACCTGAGCCCCGGTCCAGGTCCAAACCCAAACAACACGGAGCAGCTGCTCAGGGAAACATCTGGAGGCTGAGAGCTCCTCATGTTTTGTAGCATTCATTCTTTACACCAATGGTTCTCAAAGTGGGAGGGTTCATGTGGGTCCCCAAATTTTTCTTTAAATTTTACCACTTTTTTCTAGATTTTTTTTCCTTTTATTTTTGAGAATTTTTTACCACTTATTTATTAAAAATTATTATTATTGTTCTACCTTTTTTTTTTTTTTTTTTCAAATTCTAACCACTTTTTATATTGTTATTGTTGTTTTACCTTTTTGTTCTTTTTTTTTTTAAATTTTACCACTTTTTCTAGAATTTGTTTGAGAAATTTTACCAGTTTCTTCTAGAATTAAAAGTTTTCTTTTTTGAGATGTGTTTCAACTTTTTTGGAGAAATTGTACCACTTTTTTTCCCCAGAAATTTCTCTATAATCCTTCCAAAACATCCACGCCTAATTTGAACGTACATTGACTAAATAAATATTGTGTATTTCTGGTGTTTGCTTCAAAATGTTGTCCAATGGGGGTCCACGGTCTAATTTAGGGTCCTTGATGTAACAACTGGCTTACGCTACACACAAAACAGTGTGTTTTTAGCCTCTGTCATCCTGATAGCTGAGAATAACAACTGTCAGATGTTGTCCCCCCTCTATTAAATATGAAAGGAGGACGTGTCTGTTCTGATTATACAAGTCAATGGTCCTAAAATGTGTGTTTCTCTTCTACCGAGTGACCAATCATGTACGATTCATTGATCCTTTGGTGGGACCATGAACGCACCACGCTGAGGACCGATACTCACCTGGCGGAACTTGGCTCTGGCCTCCTTCTCCTTCATTCGTCCGTGAGCGACCAGGTAGTCGAAGACCTCACCTGGAACAGACACAGACGGGTGTGAGGCGACGGAGCCGAAGGGGGAAGGAAACCGATCAGACAGGTGAGCCGGTCTTACCTCCGCTGGCGTACTCCATCACCAGGTACAGAGTCTTCTCCGTCTCTATCACCTCAAACAGCTTCACTGGAAAGCAACAGAGGGAGCATAAAGCTGCTGCCAAATACTGAGCTCTAATGATGCTAAATACTGAACTTAGTGCTGCTAAATACTGAGCCTAGTGCTGCTACATACTGATCCTCAATTATGCAAAATACTGAGCTCGAGAGTTGCTAAATACTGAGCCCTGGTGTTGCCAAATAATGAGCCTAATGTAAATACTGACCCCTAATGATGCTAAATACAGAGCCTAGTGCTGCTTAATAATGAGCCCTAATTGGGCTATATACTGAACCGTGGTACTGCCACATAATGAGCCTAATGTTGTAAATACTGAGCCTTAATGAGGCTAAATACTGAGCCCTAGTGCTGCTAAATACTGACACCTAAATGCTGCTAAACACTGGGCTTAATTCTGCCAAATACTGTGCCCTAATGATGCTAAATAATGAGTCTACTGCTGCTACATACTGAACCCTAGTGCTGCTAAATAATGAGCTTAATGCTGCTAAATGCTGATCCCTAATGATGCTGAGTACTGAGCATAATGCTGCTCAATACTGAGTCTAATACTGCCAAATACTGAGCCTAGTGCTGCTAAATAGTGAGCTGAATAGCGGGTATAGACTCACCGATATTGGGGTGGTTGAGGATCTTCATCACACTGACTTCCCTGAAGAGCTGAAAGCATAAAGTCGATCAGTGACGTTAACGTTTCACCATCAATGAACGCTATAGGCTAAAAGCTAAAGGCTAATAGTTCCCCCCCGTTTCCACTGTTTATGCTAAGCTAGGCTAACATAGCGGACAGAGATGACAGGTGAGAGTCTTGACCTCGAGGTGACACGTCCGTCCCTGATTGGCTCAGACAGAGGAGAGGACGTACCTTCTGCAGGCTGGTCGGGTTCAGCTGCGTTTTATCAATGATCTTGATGGCGACCTGCAGCGAAAACACACACACACACACACACACACACTGATCAATACCTCACACTGATCGCATTGAACTCCAGATCTCAACAAACTCATGATTATAGATTTTCTTGGTACGATTATTGTCAGATAAATAATCACTGTACCACAATTATCACGATTATTATGCATTAATTAATTTCACAACACTATGAATGTGTAAAATCAAATATAGTCAAAAATATAATTACATTTCTCATTGATTACACAAAATATTTCAACTATCTATTAATATAGGACCAATTATTAATCCCCCAAAGGATGGTGTTTGAAATATTCAGGTCATAAATTGTCATATATACCAAACATTTACGTTTATTTTAATAGTTTTTTGTTTTGTTTTGTTTAAATTACAAATAGCACGCTAACATTTAAATCCCTACCAATTACATGTAATTACATGTTAGTTAAAGACCAGAATCTGTGCAATTTTGGTGTACATATGGTTCCTACATCATCTTTTTTGGAAAGTAACGCCGGTATTTAGGAATCTTTACGTTTAATTAATTAATTGTGGAGTTTAATACAGTACCACGATTAATTGTGAAAACAAGTAATTAATGGTGACATCCCTACAACAAACACTTTTCCACAGAAATAAGAAACCATCTTCTCGTTGGTCAGTTCAGGTATGTGAACAAAGTAAAAAGAGGAAATAAAATGAAAATGATTAAAATCCCTTTTTCAAGATAAACTTTATCTAGTTTATTGTATCGGAGCTGCAGGTGAATAAATATCTGTTATGTTCAATGGTTTCTACTTGAAACATGAGTACAGGTCTCTTCGTTATGTGATCTCAGCTTCTCTTCATCTCTGAGTTTCTTCCTCCTTCATCTCATCACAGCTCGGCGTCTCCAGGGAGGAGCGGAGCAGCTGATTGGACGGCTCTGACTTCTCCTCTCAGAATAAAAAAGAGGTCTTAAAATAAGTGTAAACCGTCACACATCGTCATCATTCAGCCAATCGGCTCTCGGAGCTGCCGACCGACGCGTGCAGCAGCATCAATAATTCATCGTCCACGGTTACGTCACAGGTTCAAACCCATTTAACCCAACGACGCTCTGAGTGTGTGTTAAAAAAAACAAAAAACACACACATACACACACACATGACGTTTCACTCTGCAGCTCCTCTCCTGGAAACTTTCCTCCGAATTCACCCCCAAAAATCCCTAAAAATAGCCTAATAATTTCCAAGAAAGTCCGAGAGCAAGTTATAAAGGAAAAAAAAGAAGTCTGGTCCTTAATTCCGGTCTGAACAGAGTTTCCTAGTCTGTCAACAAAGAGTCTTTATTCTTGATCAGATGAAAAATGTCATGACTTTGTTTTATTCATTTTTATTTAATTTTAGTTTTATTTATCGGATCGACAGAGCAGCAGTCGGACGAATCCACATCAACGTTTTTGTTATTTCATCCTCACAAGCTTCAATATAATGGAGCGGAGGTTTTATTATTAATTTGACCTCTTTTTGGGAAATATCTTCATAACAATCATCAGCCAATCAGGAGCCATGTTTTAAAGGGATAGTTCAACATTTTGTCAAATTGGCCCACTGCCATAATCCCTATAGTCATAGCAGTAGGTTTGTTACCTTTAATTGTCGGTGCAAGCTATTTTTAGAACAGCGGAGCAGAGCCGTGAGCTGCTCAGAGCTACGCTACGGAGGCTCATGGGATTTCTTGGTTTCCCTCATCAAACTCATCAAATACACAATCCAACAACTCCACAACGCTCTGGTGGACAAGTTGTGACCTGCACATTCACCACGCTATGAGATAATAACACAACGTTACCAGACAGAGTTGTTTTAGAGGGAAATTCATGCAAAACCGCTGATGCGCGTTGCCTTCAGGGACAGTTTTTCATCAAGCAGTCTCTGTATTTCCCTCTAAAACAACTCTGTCTGGTAACGTTGTGTTATTATCTCATAGCGTGGTGAATGTGCAGGTCACAACTTGTCCACCAGAGCGTTGTGGACTTGTTGGATTGTGTATTTGATGAGTTTGATGAGGGAAACCAAGCTCGCGGCTCTGCTCCGCCGTTCTAAAAATAGTTTGCACCAACAATTAAATGTAACGAACCTACTGCTATGACTATAGGGATTATGGTAATGAGCCAATTTCCCAAAGTGTTGAACTATCCCTTTAAGAAATTTACAGGAAATAAACAAAAACATACAGAACCCATGAGCCAAAGTTTCTGCTGCCATAACAACCAGTTCAGGACGATACTCAATTAGCTGTTAGCGTGTACGGAGGCTAAGTGGCTAACTTCCTGTTTGGGGGCGGGGCCTGTTCTCACCTCTCGGCCTGTCAGCGTGTGTCGGGCCAGTTTGACCTTGGCGAAGTTTCCCTTGCCGATGGTCTTCAGCAGGCGGTAGTTGCCGACGTGCGGCTGCTCGTCGGCGGCGTTGGTGTGACTCGGCCGCAGACTGTGGCGGCTCGAGGACTTGGTGGGCGGAGCCGGCGGCTCGGGAAGCTTCGGCTGAAACGAGACAGAAACATCTGATCACTTTCCTGAAGCTGAATCAACAGGTTGAATCTTCTAGAGCAGTGGTTCTCAACCTTTAGTACATCAAGGACCCCTAAATTGAGACAAATTAGACCATGGACCCCCATTGGACCAAATTTAGAAAGACCAGTAAAGACCAGAAATACACAAATATTAGTTCTGAGACTAAAGACATTACTTTTTTATACATTTAAATTAGGGCCAATGGCGTGCATTTTTGGAAATATTATAGAGAAATCTCTGGAAAAAAGTGGTCCAAGTTCTCCAAAAACATTTAAACATTTCTAGGAAGAAGTGGTAAAAATTCTCAAAAAAAAAAGAGTAAAAAACAAAAAAGTAAAAATTTTCTCGAAAAAAAAAAAGGGAAAATTTCTCATAAAAAATGTTCAAAATGAAAAATAAAAAAGTAAAAATTTCTAGAAAAGAGCGGTAACATTTCTAAAACAAAAAAGTAAAAAAAAAACTTCTAGAAGAAGTAGTAAAATTAAAAAAAAAAAAACTTCTAGAAAAAAGTGGTAAAGTTTCAAGAAAAAATCGGGGACCCCCTTCAAATCTCTCAAGGACCCCTAGGGGTCCCCGGACCCCACGTTGAGAACCACTGTTCTAGAGGAGTCGTTGTGAGATGACGACTCGATGATCTTCAGGTGATTTATGTAACAGAAACCTGAGCGTCTCAGCAACGACTCAGCAACAACTGAGCTTCAGGCCGCCGGCGTCACGGCAACTGGAGCCGACTGAAACCATAGAAACCAGTTTGACAGCGTCTGAGCCCCGAGACAAACACTGCACTGTTTCACCACCAGCACCGGCCAAAATCACCTTAACCTACCTCTGGTATTCTGGTCACCACTGACCCGTTTTCAG
>NC_140907.1:35732733-35827770 GCF_045865225.1 Trachurus japonicus
GTTTTAAATGCATAAAAGTACCACATAAACTTGACAAACAAAAGAAAATCACAAAATTCTAAAATGCTCTGGTTAAAATTATGACATTTGTCAATTTTGATCCTGGTTATAACAATAAGAACAATACTTAGGAGTTAAAACTGAAATCATAAGTGCAAAAACCAACCTTTTCACGGATAAAGAAGCCTAACAATGTAACCAAGAGGTGAGAAACAAATGGGCTGGATGATTGTCTTTAGTGTGTTTTACAGCTGATTTAAGACTTGGGTCAAAACCGACCCTAACACCAAAGATGGAGCAGAAAGCTACAAGAGGAAGGTTACATTGAAGCCAAGGTATATACTGACAAAAAAGGTCCAGGGGCCCATATGAATAATATAAAAAACCAACATTTTCATGGATAATGAAGTCTAACAATGTAACCATGAGATGAGAAACTAATTGGATTAAAAAAAAAAGTTTTTAGTGTATTTTACAGCTGATTTAAAACACCGGTCAAAACTGACCCAAACACAAGAGATGGCAGCAGAAAGCTGACACAAGACGAAGGTTAAACAGGCAGGAAAACCCTGTGATAAAGTCAGGCAGACACCTGCGTGTGCTTCACCTGTAAAGACGGCGCCGTGATGAACTGTCAGAGTAGCAGCAGACGGGTGTTTTATAACATCGGCAAGAAAAAAAACAACAACAACTTTATTCAGTAATCTACCGAAACAAGGGCTGTCAATCGTACCCCCAAATCAGATTCAAATTTCTAATGCTTCTTATATACAAACTTTTAAAGTTGTTGTTTTTTTACAGCTCATATAGTCACCTACGTATACCAGCTGATTATTACGTCCTACGTCCACTAGAGGGCGTCGTTGCAGAACGAACACGATGGAGCGTCAGTTTACGCCTTCTAATGTCCTCATTTTAAAAATTATTTGAATTCTGTTCAAACAGAAAAGTTCATTCTGACTGGTTTGAAATGTGTGCAGGAATTTCCCATAATGAGCGCTGGATTTGTGGGAATCGGTTAAATTATGCGCGAAACCCGCAAGTCAATTTACAGTGTGCGCCCCTAAATCTTCTCCTTGTGCTCCTAAAGTTTTAAGTTAGCCTTGGACACAGACAGGTGCAGGTACAGACGGTCGCTGTCAGTTGTAGTCGGTTCACAGACAACAGTAGGTTCCAGAACTTTCACAATAAAGCGGCGAACGCTTTTATTGTGAAAGTCTCAGATCAGCAGAGTCAGAACTTTCACTTCTGTTTCTTTCATTGTTTTGATGCTTCGGGATGTTTTTTCCGTCTCTGTCACTGTTCACACATGTAGTTTTGACAGAGCAGCAGCTTAAAGCAGGAAGTGCTTTTTATTTGTGGTTCGGTTTTTACAGCTGATGGCGGAGGGGGCGGAGCCTGACGGCGCCCGCAGTTTGTTATTGAGAGAGAAACACAGAAACTGTCTGTTTTCCTTCAGACGTTAGAAAAAGGGAAGAGACTGGAGCTGAAGTGAAACCAGAGGATGGTCCAGAGGATTGAAAACAGTAACACACAACACGACCACATCGCTAACGGCAACGGCTGATAATCTGACATCACACACACACGTTACTCAGTGATTGGTCAGCAGACGGGGGAGTGGGGCTTTAACACAACTCCTTTAATCACATTTCATTAGAAACAATGACTCCAACACGGAGAGGAAACCTTCCAGGAAACAGCCGCGGCATTCCTCAGGACCGGGTCTGAACCTCACGGGTCAAAGGTCAAAGACGAAACGCGGACGCTCTGAGCCTCTCTTCTCATTGGCTGACTAACCCTTTCTGACTGATCCAATGAAAAACATAGAGCAGATTTCAGAATAAAACACTCAGAGAAACTAAAAATCCTGCAAGTTGTTGGATGGATGGTGTTGTCCAGGTGGGGAGGGGGCGGGGCTTAGTTGTGACATCACAAAGTGACAGGAAGTCCTGACGGCTGGTTTTAAGGCTCAGTTTCTGAATACAGGCTGTGTGCATTTCTCTGTGGACTGAGGCTTTGATACTTTCACAGTATTAATATAGAACCTAGAGCTGCTTTATAATCACACTACACATGGACATCTACCTTTATACTGTATGGAGCTTTAACACAAACATCTACCTTTATACTGTATGGAGCTTTAACACAAACATCTACCTTTATACTGTATGGAGCTTTAATACAAACATCTACCTTTATACTGTATGGAGCTTTAATACAAACATCTACCTTTATACTGTATGGAGCTTTAACACAAACATCTACCTTTATACTGTATGGAGCTTTAACACAAACATCTACCTTTATACTGTATGGAGCTTTAACACAAACATCTACCTTTATACTGTATGGAGCTTTAATACAAACATCTACCTTTATACTGTATGGAGCTTTAATACAAACATCTACCTTTATACTGTATGGAGCTTTAATAGAAATAATGATTACAACTGGCCTTGTTTAGCCACTGTGCTAACCAGGATGTGTCATCTGGTTGCTGTGTCTTTCATCAGACTACACCCTCCCCTCCCCCCCATACATACACACACACACACACACACACACACTGGGAGGTCAGAGGTCAAAGTTCATGAACCGGTTGGGACTCAGAGTCAGTGTCTGCTCATTGAGGTGGAGCTGGAGTTCAGTCCTTGTGTGAGTGAAGAGGAGGAGGAGGAGGAGGGGGTTTCCACTCCCCATTCGGTGGGCAGTGAGTGTGTGTGTGTGTGGGGGGGGTAAACCAGTGTGTTGTCATGGTGACACAGAAAGCCTGCAGCAGCTGATTTCACAGTCGGGGCAAGAAACACAGCAGAGTGATTCATCACTGAGGAGAAAGACTCAGTGTGGACAGCACACACACACACACACACACACACACACACACACACACACACACACACACACACACACACACACACACACACACACACACACACACACACACACACACACACACACACACACACACACACACACACAAAGAGACCAGCAGCCAAAAGAAGAAGTCAAAACTTTCCTTCATCATCATCATCACTACAGATCTGTCGAGTCGTCTCTTCCCTGGAGGATGACAGATAGATGTGTGTAGGTATCAAGTTAAGTTAAGTTGAGTTGAGTGCAGTTAAGTTTAGTTGAATTAAAGGAGAATTCCGGTCATTTTTTACCCCTAAATCGTTGTCCTGATGGTCACCCAGTGTTGTTGGGACCAAAAAACGCGACTAAAATTGATGCAGGCAAACTAGAGTTACACCATGGCTAGACGGCGCTAGGGATAGCCACAACGCTAACCTATGGGGGCAATTCTTTCAACCACAACAAACACTCAGAAAACAATCAAATATCTCTGGTACATGACTGGAATCCTTAGAGACACCACTGAACTCATATAGTGTACAGTATAAACAGTATAAACTTTGTGTTTTTGCATGTAGCCACTCACCTCAGATAGCCGAACTCTGAAACATCCTGGAAAGACATTACTATCTGATCGCAGAGCGCCTGCTCTCCCCGCCACAGAAACAAACACTTTTCCTTGTTGTGATGATTTCTTTACAAAAATAAACGGTGGAGCAGTGCAGTGGTAATGTCCAAAATATCTCTGACCGTTTATTTTAGTAAAGAAATCATCACAACAAGGAAAAAGTGTTAGTTTCTGTGGCGGGGAGAGCAGGCGCTCTGCGA
This sequence comes from Trachurus japonicus, assembly GCF_045865225.1. Lineage (NCBI taxonomy): Eukaryota > Metazoa > Chordata > Actinopteri > Carangiformes > Carangidae > Trachurus > Trachurus japonicus. Next base: position 35,736,418 of record NC_140907.1, read on the forward strand.
TGGGATAGTAATGTCTTTCCAGGATGTTTCAGAGTTCGGCTATCTGAGGTGACTACATGCAAAAACACAAAGAATACTGTTTATACTGTACACTATATGAGTTCAGTGGTGTCTCTAAGGATTCCAGTCATGTACCATAGATATTTGATTGTTTTCTGAGTGTTTGTTGTGGTTGAATGAATTGCCCCCATGGGTTAGCGTTGTGGCTATCCCTAGCGCCGCGTAGCCATGGTAACTCTGGTTTGCCTGCATCAATTTTAGTCGTTTTTAGTTTTTTGCTCCAACCAACACTGGTTGACCATCAGGACAACGATTTAGGGGTCAAAAATGACCGGAATTCTCCTTTAAATTACATTAAGTTAAGTTGTAAGTTAAAGGGATATTCCGGCGTAACAGAGTAAGGCCCCCCCTCGAATAATCAAGTTTGCCGACCACTAGCTTCTCTAGTTGTAGCAACTTCAGCAAAGAGCCCACACAATAACAATACACTGCTGTCGATTCCTTCGCCAGCCAACCTCCATCAAAAAAGCCACAGATAGCTAATGCTCAGAACAGCACCAAACTGCATCAACAGTACAAACAGGGTCCTATCCCATAATACGAGGCATCAAACACCTGCTAGCTTTGCCTGGTTTCTATTGAAAAGAGACTAAAACACAAGTCCACCACTCTCCTCCAGCTGCTTCCTACTGATGCAGGAGCCCTGACGAGTCGATCACCGAGTGCATCAGAGTTCCTAACAATAACTAACGAGTGTCGACAGAGAAATTAACAGAGTTGAGTTGATCAAACTGTCGCAGTCAGAAAAGCTGCTGCATTTTTGAGACTACTCTTACTTGGTGTCGTGGCCTTAGACCATAGGTTAAACTTATGCTGTAATATCCCTTTATGTTGACTTAAATTAAGTTCCGTTATGCTAAATTATGTTAAATTGGGTTAAATTACGGTAAATTGAATTAAGTTGTGTTAAGTTAAGTCAAGCTACGTTATGTTGAATTAAGTTGTGTTAAGTTGAGTTACTGTAATTCAACTTAACTCAACTCAATGTAACTTAAAGGGACAACGAGGAGTTTCTATTTGGTTATAAAAAAGTCTCACGTTAATGTGGATGAATCTCCGCTACCCACACTTGTTAATGGCTCCATTTTTGATAAATATATTGTTTTGTCTCTATCGTTATTTTGTTATTATTAGTGGTGGCAGAAATGCTGGTCGAGCCGACCAGCGTTTCTTTACTTTCGGTTTCGTGGCGAGTCATGAGAATAACGCCGCCGAATCTTAATTCTTGATGAATGAAAACATGAGTCTGTCTTGCGCCGGTCAAAGAACTTCACGGTGCGCGGAGGCTCATAAATGTAGTGTGGAAACACTTTGCTTTTCCAAAACTCCTCGTTGTCCCTTTAATATAACTTAAGTTGTGTTACGTTAAGTTACATTAAGTTGAGTTAAGTTACGTTGAGTTGAGTCGAGTTAAGTGACGTTATCAATGTCACTTTCATTCTCACTTAAGTATCCATACACTTTTACATTTATATTTAACCTGTTTTTATCTTTATATTGTTCCACTTGTTTTGGTCGGATCTGTTAATGTATTATTTTTGTTTGTTTTATGTTTTTATTGATCATGTGATCTTGTATTGTTTCAATTTGATTTAATTTCATATTTATTGTTTTATTTTACAATGAATTTCAAGCTTGTGCAGCTCCTGGAGGAACCGGGCTGTGTCTTATCAATGAACTTTGACCTTAACTTATCTCATACATATAAACATAAACCAGTATATCAGTGTAATAATGTGGCAGTTTTACACATGTACAGTATAAAAATAAAACATGACGTCACGTCGTCCTAACAGCCGACGGCGAATGTGAATGTGACTTCCAGGAGGAGACGGCCGATATCACATCCTGCAGTGTATTCTGGGAAAGATCAATAACGAACAGACAGTGGGAGCCAGTGAACGTCACACAACAGGGACGTGAAGGAGAAAAGATCAAAACTGGATCGAGACTCAGCCGACGTGACGGGACGCGACTCTGTTCAGGAGTTTTAACCACATTCACACCGACACTTGAACGCACCAGCCACGACAATACCTGCATTATCAGCGTTGTTGTTGTTGTTGACCCTAGTAGAAGCTGTTAATTCGATCTTGTGCACAAATTGTTACAGTCAGGCATCAATCAACAATCAATAATGCATTCATTATTTCAAATTTAATTCATAATTGTAGCATAGATTGAAAAGCTGCAGGCTGAAGAAGTGCCGACCCTTTAATTCTTCACTTCAGTTAAACCTTTGGAGCTCTTTATAGTTTACAGTAAATGCAACACTTCACTTCACAGACATGTTTTTAAAGGGATAGTTCAACATTTTTGTCAAATTGGCCCATTGCCATAATCTACCTATAGTCATAGCAGTAGGTTCGTTACCTTTAATTGTCGGTGCAAGCTATTTTTAGAACGGCGGAGCAGAGCCGTGAGGTGCTCAGAGCTACGCTACGGAGGCTCATGGGATTTCTTGGTTTCCCTCATCAAACTCATCATAATCCAACAACTCCACAACGCTCTGGTGGACAAGTTGTGACCTGCACATTCACCACGCTATGAGATAATAACACAACGTTACCACACAGAGTTGTTTTAGAGTGAAATTCATGCAAAACCTGTGATGCGCGTTGCCTTCAGGGACAGTTTTTTCATCAAGCAGTCTCTGTATTTACCTCTAAAACAACTCTGTCTGGTAACGTTCTGTTATTATCTCATAGCGTGGTGAATGTGCAGGTCACAACTTGTCCACCAGAGCGTTGTGGAGTTATTGGATTGTGTATTTGATGAGTTTGATGAGTGGAAACCAAGAAATCCCATAATGAGCCTCCGTAGCGTAGCTCTGAGCAGCTCACGGCTCTGCTCCGCCGTTCTAAAAATAGCTTGCACCAACAATTAAAGGTAACGAACCTGCTGCTATGACTATAGGGATTATAGCAATGGGGCCAATTTGCAAAAATGTTGAACTATCCCTTTAAGACACCTGGGAACTATTTTAATTTGTGGAAAAGGGGCAGAATATGTCTCCTTTAATACAAATGACTGGTGTGGTGGTTGTATCCTCAGAACAACATCTCTCCCTGTTAGCATTCCTGCATTAGCATGACAATATGGAGGCCGTGTTTTGTTTACCCAGCATTCCTTGAGGGCCCATTGACCTCGCCGCTCGCCGCCGACACACAAACACCCCGAAACCCACAGAGAGCCCGGTTCCCTCCTCTCCGAGCCAATCAGCCGTCTCTCTGACCCTCTCTGACACGTGTTGACATCACATCTGTATCATCACATCACATCACACATAAAACACAGACTCGGCCCCCTAAAGCTCTCTGAACTCGACCTCAATCTTCACTTCCTGTTCAGACTGTGACGTCACTGATGATGTAACACCACATCAGCCCTGAGAAGAGACTCAACGTGACGATGACGTCCTGCACAGATGTTCACCACCACGGACACTTTACAGGTGTAAGGTAGCTAAACACAGCAAACAAACCAGGCAGAGGTAGTGGGTAGTTCAGGGACGACTGGGAGATGAGAGAACTCTGAGTCAGCACGGCCACTGAGTGAATTAGATAGATAGATAGATAGATAGATAGATAGATAGATAGATAGATAGATAGATAGATAGATAGATAGATAGATAGATAGATAGATAGTTTGAATAGATAGATAGATAGATAGATAGTTTGAATAGATAGATAGATAGATAGATAGATAGATAGATAGATAGATAGATAGATAGTTTGAATAGATAGATAGATAGATTGATAGTTTGAATAGATAGATAGATAGATAGATAGATAGTTTGAATAGATAGATAGATAGATAGATAGATAGATAGATAGATAGATAGATAGATAGATAGATAGATAGATAGTTTGAATAGATAGATAGATAGATTGATAGTTTGAATAGATAGATAGATAGATAGATAGATAGATAGATAGATAGATAGATAGATAGTTTGAATAGATAGATAGATAGATAGATAGATAGATAGATAGATAGTTTGAATAGATAGATAGATAGTTTGAATATAGATAGATAGTTTGAATATAGATAGATAGATAGATAGATAGATAGATAGATAGATAGATAGATAGATAGATAGATAGATAGATAGATAGATAGATAGATAGATAGATAGTGCTGAGGGCCCTGTGAGCAAGGCACTGACCTGACTGTCTCTGTTAATACTACAGTAATAACAGAACATTTATAAATATAATAAACTAGTCAAACTCCACCCATGAGAATAATGAAATTTAAAAAATTAAGAACATAAACAAAGTTAGTTTATTGCTATCAAAAACAAAATCATAAAATCAATCATAAAGTAATAAATAGAACTAATATGAACTCAATATAATAAATATATTCATGATGAAACTGAATCTGTAGTCAAAAATAACTTCATTCATAACTCAATCAACTCCATCAATAATCAATAATCGATCAGACCAGACCGGAGGCAGCTATAGACTTACCGGTGCCTGCTCGGACTCGCTGACCGGGGTCAGAGGCATCCTGCCGGACATCTTCCTGACTGTTGCCCCCCTCCGCTGCTGCTGCTTTCTGCTGCTGCTGCTGCTGCTGCTTCAGTCCGGACCTACCACCACCATCTCCTCCACCACCACCGGCGCCTCTGCAGCCTCTCACGCCGGGAACAAGGCCACCTCGGCGGCGGGGATCAGCTGGAGGCTCCGCCGGCCGCAGGCGAGGGAGAGCCGGGCGGCGGCTACAGGAAGGCCCGCTGCTTGTGTCGGTGCGGGAGGAGGAGGAGGAGGAGGAGGTGGTGGAGGGAGGTGGAGAAGGAGAAGAGCCGGCGCATGGAGACAAAGAGAGAGAGAGGAAGAGGAGGAGAAAGAGGAGGAAGGAGGAGAGATGAAGTATTCCAGATTCCAGCGGTTCCAGTGGTTTTTACCAGGTCAAACAGCAGCGGCGGCGGCGGCGGCGCGCGGCACTGCGGAGCCGCAAATAACTATATAGCCGCACTACGTCACAGCCCCAGCCCCGCCCCCCTCCGCGTCAGCTGCACCTTCATCATCGTCGTCATCATCACCGGCCCAAAAATATCCCAGGATCCTCAGCTGCTTCCAGTGAATCCAGCCCAGCGCACGCCCTCATCATCATCTCAGGCGGAAGTCTTTTATTTTGTAGGAGGAGGTTCAGGGTTCACCTGCTGTGACTCATCACGTGTTTTTAATTTTAATCTGAGTTTAAAGTCTACTACTCATTTGTTTTGGATAGAACTAGAAAACTAGAACTTTAAATGTTTGACAGCCATCAAGATTAAACTAAAAAGATATCATTCTTATTTATGATGAAAAAAAAGGGAAAGGAATTGTTTTTGTTGAATCTTTTTATTTTACAAGGAAAATATTATATCCATAAATGTAAATGGTCATCCAAAAAACCATATTTTTTACGAGTTTAAAATAGAAATAAGATATTACATGCAGCTATTACAAAATATGAAAGACAGAAAAGCTATAAAAACCTTAGAATATTATAAATTATTGCAAACAACTATTTAATAATACCTATAATATATAATAATATAGTGTTGGTACCCCTTTCAGTGTATATATGTATATATTCTTTGTTTGTCTATTCATTGTATGTTTATTGTTTGAATATTTGTATGTTTGTATATATAAATGTTTAATAAAAAAAAAAAAAGTTTAAAGTCTATATGGAGCAGACTGGCACGCTTTATCACTGATCATATTTATCCCCAGTTTCATTTATGCTGGAAAAATGTTTTGTTTGGCTACACTGAATATGATAAAAAAAAAAAAAAAAAATTCTCAGTTTTATATGATTAACTTGTTCATTATTTTATCAAAATTTTATATACATAAGTCAAAATTTTCTGGTAAGAAGCCAAACTTCTTGGAACTGTCTGCATATGTTGGTCAATATATCTCCTCCCTCTGTGATTGTGAGAATAAAAAAGCTGTTAAAACGTATGATCTTTGTAAGCTTTACAAAATATTTATTTAAGTTTATGTTTTTTCTGTCTTGCTGTCATCCACCGGCGTATTTATAATGGTTTGGTTGTGTATTAATGTTGTATACACTTATTTCATGTAACTGTATTCAGTCCTCCTGTGTATACTCTTGTTGTCAATAAAGTTAAAAAAAAAAAAGGAAAAAAAAGTTTAAAGTCCATATCATAGACATAAAGTCAAAATGTCCAAGGCAAAACCCTTCATTCCCATTGTTTTTAATTGAATTAAAAATATATTTTGAGTCTCTGTCATATGTTGAATCCAACAAAAAATGTTTATCAGCTACTGAATTTGATTCAGATTATATTCAGTGAACTTGTCTGCCATCATAACTCGTTTTATATATATATATTTTTTTAATTTTATTTATTTGAATGTCCTTTTTATACTTTATTTCTTTTATTATACCTATATATTAATTTCATTTATTTAGCCTACTTATTATTTTGTCATTTCTATATTTCTCATATTATTTATATATACTCTGATTTATTTAAATCAGAGTTTTAAAGCTGATCATATTTGGCTGTAGCGCCCCTCAGAGGAGAAACACCGTCACTGCAGCTTCAGTTTATATTCACTGGATTTATTCTGTAAAAACTAAATAAATCCTGCTTTTAATTTTATTTTTGTGAATGTGTTTCACTTCACTTCTGTCGTCGTATGCGTACAGAAAAAAAGTCATAGAAATCCATGGAAACTAATGAAGTTATTAGTAATAAAGTTTAGGTTTATTAAATGATCATGACATTAAAATCTTAAGTCGTCTTATAAATTTTTAATTTTTAATTGAGTCTAAAACTTTCTTTGTTGAACATGATTCGACCTATTTTTGCCCTTTAACCTTCTGACTTCGTCCAAAATCTCTCTCCTGTAATTTTTTGTCATTTACTGCCTTTGCTTTTGTAAAATAACATCAGTTTTTCTTCATCAGTATAAAACACACATCCATTTTTAGTTTTTTTTTAACCATTCAAATAGGCTACTAGTTTGTTTACACAGTGGACCTGTTGAAAAATGACTATTGTCTATATATTCTCTTATAAAGATCAAACCTCTGTCAACATTGTGTCATTCATTTGCCCCATTGCAGTGCAATAATATCAATATCATATGCCCCCTATTGGAAACTATAAGAACATTACATGAAACTGCATCTGGTAGAAAACTGCAATAAAAACTGCTATTTTCAAGTGTCGAGTTAAGAATCAAAGACATTGTATCATTTAAAAACTTCCAAACTAATCTGACAGAACTACTAGAAAGAACCTCGTGTCTTTGGTATTTTGGTGCCATCGCAAATGTGTGTTATTGTCTTACAAATGTATATTTAATGTGTACTGAATGTGTTTTTGGTATTTTACCTCTTGTTGCTCTTTTTTAAGGTTGCCCTTTACCATCAGGCAGAGGGACTGGTGATGAAAACTAGCTTTTTTAGCCAACTCGGGTGCATTTACATTTGTTTTTTTTTACAATGTTTTATTAATGTAGGCTACATTGTCCCTTGTCAAATAAATTAAACTGAAACTTTAAAAACTGCATCATTGCATAGTTGATGCTAAAAATGTGATTTCATTGCTGTATGTTTTCAGTTGTGTGTGACAAACAGCAAACAGTGAGTTTTAAACCATCTTGTGATATTTCACAATAAAAGCTCAATCAAGAAATAAATGGAGACTGTCCTATGAAACACTATTGGCGAGGAAGAGGGGAGGGCTCTTATTTTGAAAAGAACACAAGAAGTGTTGAGTTTGTAGCAATCAAAATGTGGCCTTTGGTTTCCCATTAAAATTTATGGGATTACGGGAAAATACGCTTAAATAAAGTAGTTTTCATGGGTTTCAATTGGTCACGATGGAGCCAAAATGGACGTTTTACAGAATATTATCGATATATTTAAAGAGCTGAAGCCTCTAGAAAGATAATCCATCTGTATTCACACAGCTAAAATCCTTCTATACACAAAATATCAAACATTCACAGAGACGCAGACGCTGATCTGTGTGTTGTAGGAGTTTGGTTTAATATTGTATTGAAAAATAAATTAACGAAAATAACTTTAAAATGCAACAGAAGACAAAAAGAAGAAGAAAAAGAAGAGAAAAAAAAAAGGAAAAAAGAAAAATCAGATTATAAACATTCTTTGCCAGCAGGGGGTGGAACTGCAGTGCTCATCATGTCAGATTAAATTTACAAATATATTTATAAAAGAGGAATTTATTATCATTATTATCATCGTTATCAGACATATCCACAAATCACGAAAGCATTCCTTTACATCCAGTGAGCCGAGCCGAGCCGAGCCGAGCCTGGTCTACCACCCAACCGTTGTTCTTGCAGCTACAAAAAGAGTCTAGAAAATTTATATTTATATATGTATATATATTTCATACACATGCCGTGTGTGTGCGGAGGATGAGGCCGTAAAAAACTAAACTGTACAAAAACTGAAAAAACAGAAAAACAAAGCACACAGTGGTGATTCTGTGGATGGAATGATGATTAAATGGAAAAAAACAAAAAAAACACAATTCAATAAAATTAAAAATTAAAAACACGCGATGACCTCCGACCCCCTCCAGCCAGGACAGAAGAGGGGAGGGGCGGGGGAGAGGGGGGGAAAGGGGGCGGAGTCAGGAATGAAACCATTCGTTCATCCGAGTCACGGATTTTGGCTTTAAAAAGTTTAAAAACAAAACAAAAACGGAAAAAACCGCAGCGACGTTGTGTGTTGACGAAGCACGAAGCTGCAACGACTTCCGACTCCACCTCGTTTATGTTTTTGTTCATTTATCTATTTTCTTAAAGGGATAGTAGCATTTTTTTTTTTTAAAGTGGGGTTGTATGATCTACAAATAGCCCCTAAGTACTTTAATTGCAGTAGAAGACTCTCTGCACTCCTCCCGTTAGCAACGCCAGCCCATAATAGCCCTGCCCAGAGATTTACAACATACAGTGTTGTGAATGGACCCAAAGAAACAGCCTATTTTCACGGCCTAAAAGAGGTTTTACCTGAAAACAAAATACACAGTTCCATTGTTCGCTATAATATAATTTTTTCCAGCCTTTCAAAGTGCAGGAAAAATGCAGTTTTTATTTGGATTTTATGGATTTTCATTTTATTTGGTCCAAATAATGTATGTTGTAAATCTCTGGGCAGGGCTATTATGGGCTGGCGTTGCTAACGGGAGGAGTGCAGAGAGTCTTCTACTGCAATTAAAAGTACTTAGGGGCTATTTGGAGATCATACAACCCCACTTTAAAAAAATGCTACTATCCCTTTAAACCCAACTAAAAGAAAAGGGGGGGCGGAGCTTCAGTCCTGAAACAAGAGGACGACGAAGCTCGGCAACAACGAGCGTAAGAATTAGTTCCAACATTTGGTCGTATTTACATTTACTTTCAAGTTTTGGATGAGTTGGTCTCTTGTTGTTGTTTGGAGGCGGAGGGATTTAAACCGGTGATCAGCTGCGTTCATCGTCGATAGAAACTAGTTCCTCATCGACGGCACCACGAAAACACGACATCAAGATTTTAAAGAAAAAAGAAAAAACACACACACACACACACAAGAAAAGAAAAAAAAAAAGGAAAAAGAGGAGGTAAATACTGATGAAGGTCACGGCCGCTCTGAGGCGTCGGCGGCTTCGGGGACGTTCAGCTTCAGCGTAGTGTTGGATTCACCCGTCAGTCAAAGTCACAGCTGTAGCGTTTTACTCTTCTTAGTGTTATTGATTTGATTTCATTTCGTTACTGATATCTGATTGTAAACTTACATGATTCAGCTTCTGATTTAAAAACTGTTAAAAGGGATAGTTCACCCAAAATTCAAATTTCACTCATTATCTACTCACCCTCATGTGGACTAAGGGCTGGGAGAAGTTTCAGAGTCCTCCGTGGCTTCTCTGAGTTACAGGGGGTCTCGGCGTAGCAGTGCATGTCCATATGACGGTTGCAAATGGATACCAACTGTCTTCGTAAGAAAAAGACACACCAAAAAACATCCAAATACCTCCATACTGCTCGTATGTAATGTCCCTCTTGTATTGAAGCCCCAACATGAGAAATTGTTCCGAAAAAAATCAAATAAGTCTATATTTTAAGCTTGTTTGTAGCGGAAGCTCCTCTTCCTGGTCCAACATAGACTTATTTAATTTTTTTCGTAACAATTTCTCATTTCGGGGCTTCAATACAAGACGGACATTACATATGAGCAGCATGGAGGTATTTGGATGTTTTTTGGTGTGTCTTTTTGTTACGAAGACAGTTGGTATCCATTTGCAACCGTTATATGGACATGCACTGCTACGCTGAGACCCCCTGTAACTCAGAGAAGCCACGGAGGACTCTGAAACTTGTCCCAGCCCTTATTAGTCGACACGAGGGTGAGTAGATAATGAGTGAAATTTGAATTTTGGGTGAACTATCCCTTTAAAACTGGTTAAAATACTTCAGCAGCAGCAGCGTCGCCTCGTATCGATCGATTAGTTAATCATATCATCATCATCATCATCTCTGGGGGTGGTGGTGGTGGGACTGTATTATTGATTATTGATCCAGGTATAAAAGCTATTAATTAATAAATAAATCGATTGATTGATTGGACGACATGCAGATTCATGTCCGGTTGATTTTCAGCTCTGTGGAAAAAACAAAACAAAACAAAAAAGCTTCAGCACCGTTTGCATAGTGAACGTTAATGAGACGCCGATGTCACAAACTTATTGATTAACTAATTCAGATCCATCGTCAAGGGTTTTTTCAGACGTACGTGTGTGTGTCGAAGTTACGTGACATCGTTTCAGCTTATTTCAGCTTTTTTCAGCTTTTCTAAAGGAGAAACGTCCCTGAAACCTTGAAGAACGCACCTCAGAGCGAGTAAAGCTGTAAACTTTGGTTGTGGCTCCTCCCCCTCCTCCTCCTCCTCGTTGCCATGGCGCCGCCCAGCGGGAGGGGAGGAGGGGGGGGTAGGGGGAAGAGGAGGAGGAGGAAGGTCTGTGGTCATGCTCTTCATTCATACATTCACATAAATGGGAAATCGCTAACAAACGCGTCATCGTGGGAATAACGCTCGGTGAACAAGAGTTAATGGCCCCTCCCACCAATAAATACCTTAAGCCCCGCCCACTGACAAATAATCATAATAGTAATAATAATAATAATTAAAAAAAACACATCAAACTTCCTGATCTTTAAACCTACAGCCTGCGCGGCGCCGAAACGAACCGTTGGGTCGGTCGTCTACAGTCGACTGGGAACAGATAACTGATAACGGCTTTTTTCTTTACACGTCGCGTCTTTGCGCCGTCGTGGAAACTCGAGGGAGAGGGGACAAGAAGAAAAAAAAAAGGAAAAAAAAAAAAAGAAAAGACGGCGTGACGCTAGTTTTTCTTCTTGACGTTGTTGTTGGAGGCGAGCCGCGGCCGTGGCGCCGGGATCAGGCTTCCCAATGGGACTCGACTCCGGGCCACCTCGAAGAGTTTGGACAAAACCTGGAGAAAAAAAGAAGAAGGAGGTGGTGAAGGGAGCGGCTGGAAATACTGAGGTCGTGAACGCAACACGACGAGTTCATATAGACCCCTTCGCGGCCTACGTCACTGTGACGTCAAGACGTTCACTGGAGGCAAAACAACTGACCCAGCATCTGTTTAGACAGGCGTCTACTGTGTACGGGACAGGTTTTTAAGTTCATTTTGAACAAATGTTATAGCAAAGATGGAAAATATATAATAGGTTCTGTTTAAAGTCCCCCTCCCGCGACCCTTTTTGGTCATTGTAAAACCAGCAGCTCATTAGCAATGCACCTCTGGAGGGTGGGCGGAGACTGCGCTGCTCCACCGAGCTGTCAAGCCTTTCACCTCTGAGCCAGATGCAGAGCGGGGCGGGAGCTTGTAGCACTAGTATAGTAGTAGTAGTAGTAGTAGTAGTAGTGGTAGTAGTAGTAGTATAGTATAGTGCCCTCCCCTGGAGCTGTGACACGTCAGCTCCAGTCTCCCTGAAACCGCCAGTTTGCGTCTGCCATTGGTTCACAGCAATTTGAGGGCAGAAAAACTCAGAAATGCAATTTTGCACTTCCTTTTCTGCTGATATGTGCTCTAACACAAGAAAAATGCCACAGGAACATGTGAAAAGCACGAAAAACACGATTTTCATGGGAGGGGGTCTTTAAAAGAGTAAGAATAGAATGAAAGAGTCGGATCCAGCGCAGCATTCATTTACAAGCACTGATTAAACTTCTTGTAAATAAACTTCTTGTAAATAAACGTGTACTCCGCCCACAGACTGTAACGTTATAGCCCCCGGCTCTCTCCTTGTGTCAGTCCGAGGTCTCAACGGGCCGGACCCTATAACACGACCGGACGTACCGGGTTCAGGTTGAAAACATTTAATAGCTCGGATCGGCGGACCACCGGCTTATTTTTTTTTTTTGCCGCCATCCGGTCTAGAGTTAATGCTCGTGACGTGAGCCCGGGGCCGCATCGGGTCCAGGCTTCAACACCTGCGGATCTGACCGAGGTCGGGTCTTTGGGAACTGTAGCAGGACTGAAGCAGCTTAAAAAGGGCTCAAACAGGCGATCATGAGCTTTCAGAGGTTTAGTACATTTACAAAAACTACTGTAGCAGAAAATGGAGATAGACCCGGCCCGGCGTCTGTTTGAGACTTATCTTTTATTTGAGAATTTACGGTACATATGACGGTCTGGAGTCAACTTTTTAAAATAACACTCACGGTCTCTGAGGGTGGGTGTACTAACATATTCACTAAAATATGACTTTTCCTCGTCCATTCTTGAAAAAACTGTCCGTTAAAACATGCTAACCAGCGTTTACGAGCTACGGCGTTTCAGATGTTTTGCCTCCAGCTAAGCCCCGCCCACCTGGATGTTTACAATCTGTGAAGGGGTCTATAAAGTAACACAGGAAGGCGTCCTCCCCTCGGCTTTTCAAAATAAAACGTACACCTATAACAACATTAGCTCGCTCTCACCTTTCGTGGAGTCCTCTGAAGCGTTGAGAGAGAAAAACAGAGAGAGGGGGAGGATTAGAGGAAGAGGAGGATGAGAGGAAGACGACAGGAACGAGCAACTCAGCAGGTGAGTTTAAGGTTAGAAAAAATAAATATAAAATAAAAGTTTCCTTTAGGATCAGAGAGAAAAAACCCACACAGAACATACGAGCTGAGATAAAACCTACTGAGAAATTGTCAAAATAAAAACACGTGTCGACAGATAGGTAAATGTTCCTGCTCCTTCAGAATAAAGGTAGATGTTTCTATTAAAGCTCTTTCAGAATAAAGGTAGTTGTTTCTATTGAAACTCCTTCAGAATAAAGGTAGTTAAACTCCTTCAGAATAAAGGTAGAGGTTTCTATGAAAGCTCCTTCAGAATAAAGGTAGATGTTTGTATTAAAGCTCCTTCAGAATAAAAGGTAGATGTTTCTATTAAAGCTCCTTCAGAATAAAAGTACATGTCTCTATTAAAGGTCCTTCAGAATAAAGGTAGAGGTTTCTATTATAGCTCCTTCAGAATAAAAGGTAGATGTTTGTATTAAAGCTCCTTCAGAATAAAGGTAGAGGTTTCTATTAAAGCTCCATCAGAATAAAAGCACATGTTTCTATTAAAGCTCCTTCAGAATAAAGGTAGACGTTACTATTAAAGTTCCTTCAGAATAAAGGTAGCCGTTTCTATTAAAGCTCCGTCAGAATAAAGGTAGCCGTTTCTATTAAAGCTCCTTCAGAATAAAGGTAGAGGTTTCTGTTTAAGCTCCTTCAGAATAAAGGTAGATGTTTCTGTTAAAGCTCCTTCAGAATAAAGGTAGACGTTTGTATTAAAGCTCCTTCAGAATAAAAGTACATGTCTCTATTAAAGGTCCTTCAGAATAAAGGTAGAGGTTTCTATTAAAGCTCCATCAGAATAAAAGCACATGTTTCTATTAAAGCTCCTTCAGAATAAAGGTAGACGTTACTATTAAAGCTCCTTCAGAATAAAGGTAGCCGTTTCTATTAAAGCTCCTTCAGAATAAAGGTAGCCGTTTCTATTAAAGCTCCTTCAGAATAAAGGTAGAGGTTTCTGTTTAAGCTCCTTCAGAATAAAGGTAGATGTTTCTGTTAAAGCTCCTTCAGAATAAAGGTAGACGTTTGTATTAAAGCTCCTTCAGAATAAAGGTAGACGTTTGTATTAAAGCTCCTTCAGAATAAAGGAAGAGGTTTCTATTAAAGCTCCTTCAGAATAAAAGGTAGAGGTTTCTATTAAAAGCTCCTTCAGAATAAAGGTAGAGGTTTCTATTAAAGCTCCTTCAGAATAAAAGGTAGACGTTTCTATTAAAAGCTCCTTCAGAATAAAGGTAGACTTTTGTATTAAAGCCCCTTCAGAATAAAGGTAGATGTTTGTATTAAAGGTAGACGTTTGTATTAAAGCTCCTTCAGAATAAAGGTAGACGTTTGTATTAAAGCTCCTTCAGAATAAAGGAAGAGGTTTCTATTAAAGCTCCTTCAGAATAAAAGGTAGAGGTTTCTATTAAAAGCTCCTTCAGAATAAAGGTAGAGGTTTCTATTAAAGCTCCTTCAGAATAAAAGGTAGACGTTTCTATTAAAGCTCCTTCAGAATAAAGGTAGACTTTTGTATTAAAGCCCCTTCAGAATAAAGGTAGATGTTTGTATTAAAGGTAGACGTTTGTGTTAAAGCTCCTTCAGAATAAAAGGTAGTTGTTTCTATTAAAGCTCCTTCAGCGTTGCGGTAATCGTCCTTTAAAGCAGATATCAGTGGAATGTTTTTGTTAATATAAGTCCTAAATAGTCCTATTTTCCGTCAGCAATCACTTACATGAAGTATTTCAGCCTAAACACGAGTCTCTCCGTCACTCTGCTCTGCTGTAACCCGAGGAGAAAATTTTCCTTGTGGGATACAAGTGTTATCCAATGAGGAGAGAGAACGGCATGAAGGGCTGTGTGTGCAGCCAAGGGATGCGCGTGAATGTGGTGACGTAGCACGAGGACCAATTGATGCCTGACAAGGGCGGGGGCTGCTAACTCATGGTGCGTTCAAGGAAACTCGTACTTTGTGTTTTTCCTTCCTGTGAAGTCATACCAGTTCGATCTGGTACGAGTTCACGGGTCGGAAGTTACGAGTGGCCGTTATAGGGAACTTTCACAGACAACAGGACGGTAAAAACACGAGCTACGGGTTACCTGGAACGCTACCAAGTCGTAGTTGTGACTTGAAGCTGTAACTTACGGTTTCAAAAGCCTGCCTTGAACACAGCATTAGCCGAAACGGCCGTGCCACTGATATCTGCTTTTATGTATGTTATTATCATCATCATCCACCATTGTTTCCCACTGGTATCCATGGTAACGTGTGGAGGCTCTCTCACCTGTTCCCAGAGGGTCTCGGCCACCTGGTCGATGGCCCCGCCCACCTCCCTGAACTCTCCGGAGTACTTGACGTAGGCCCAGACGCAGAGCGCCGTCAGCGCCGCGCCCATCACCAGGTTGCACATCATGGCCACGGAGGCGACGCCCACGAAGCCCGTCACCATGGACGCCACGTACATGACGAACATGACGGCGAAGAGCGTGGCGGGCGTGCGCGCGGCGTAGAAGATGTTCTTGCCGTCGTTGTGCTTGGTGAAGTTGGCGTAGGCCTCGTCGAGCTCCGCCTCCAGCTGCTCCTGGTAGCGCCGGCAGAAGTCCTCGCCGCCCATCTTCTTCACCGAGCAGAAGTGTCGCACCGACGCCTGACGCAGCTCCGCGTGGCGCCGCTCCAGCTCCGCCGGGGAGAGGTAGGGCTTGTCTCCGCCGCACACCTGAGACACAGGAGACCACGACGTAGCATATAACATTATAGTCTACTTGCCAACATGTTGAGTACCCCAAAGTTTTATGTTAGAAATATATAGTATGGGTCCCCAGTATTCAGAAACTGCCGGATGCTAACTTGTATATATTGGGCAATTAGCATAATTAACATAATTAGCATAAATTAGCATAATTGCCTGTATGGGCAATATTTCAACAAAATTGACTTGGCTGATCTGGGCAATATTAGTGTGGTTTTAGGGGTTATTGATGATGCTGAATCCATTTCTGACATTTTCAAAATTCAAAATGGCTGTCTAAACCGATGACCAGATTTTGAAATCCATCAAAATCGGCCCACTGGCGGTTAAAATCTGGTCACTTCCGGTTTAGACAGCCATTTTGAATTTTGAAAATGTCAGAAATGGATTCAGCATCATCAATAACCCCTAAAACCACTCCAATATTGCCCAGATCAGCCAAGTCAATTTTGTTGAAATATTGCCCATATAGGCAATTATGCTAATTTATGCTAATTATGTCAGTTATGCTAATTGCCCAATATATACAAGTTAGCATCCGGCAGTTTCTGAATACTGGGGACCCATACTATCTATTTCTAACATAAAACTTTGGGGTACTCAACATTTCCGGGTTCACAATGGGGCCCTATGGGCTGGCAAGTAGACTATTATGTAATAAAGTAATACATTTTACCTCATCATGTAATAACGCCACATTCTGTAATAACATTTTTGAACGCAACATGTAATGTTACATAACGCACCGAATTATTACAAAATGCGCGTTTTTTTTAACGAGAAAAAAAAAGCAGTAATTCAGAGCAATCTGTAACGGCTTATTACAAAATGTGGCAACGTTTTTTTTTTACATATTGCATTCAAGAATTTTAACCAATATTTAACAGCGTTGTTTCTGTTAGAGGTGTTAACTTTGAACTTGAACTACACATTTTTAATTATATGTATAAAACCAAGTACTAAAAGAATATGCAAATGTGTTATGAAAACTGAATGTCTGTTTTGTTCTGAAGACCTTTGGTTAACTCAGACCATGTAGTTTAACATTTGTCTTGAAGACTTTTATTTTGGTAAAAGCCTAGGCACAAGAAGCCGAGCGTCACCCTACACCTTTTCGATTAGCTCCATTCCTCATTGTGTTTTGTTTATATTAGAAATAAATCTCATGTGTTGAGAAGGGGTTAAAGTAAATTAAAAAGAAATTGAACATGAGGTGAAAATGTATTACATTATTACAAAATGTGGCGCTACAGACGTGACAGTAAGTTCACAAACACACACACACACAGATGGACAGGTGTGACGGCGTTACCTGCTCCATGCCCCGGTTGTACGCGTCTTTGGCTCCTGCTACAGCTGCAAGGTTATTGGCTTCAGCTGTTGCCTAGGAAACAGACGACAGAACTGTTCATCATGACATCACCACACCAGGGCTATTATAGTTCACTAAAACTTAAAGCTAGCAGTGAAAAAATTATTTAGTGAACTAAAATAAAAATAATTTAGTTCTGTCGTTTTTGAACAATGAACAATGAACAATGTATAAGTAATGTTGTTTCCTTTGTGTCTATATGAGATGCTGCTGCTGGGACTATCTAATAACGTATCTTGACTTGACAAACTAAATGTCAGATCATTTTAAAAACTATAAAAACCTTAGTTCACACACTGTTGAACACATGGACCAATCAGACGGCTCGACCTCTGTTGCTCAGGTCAAACTCGACGTTTGAAGGTCTGAACCAGGTTCAAGGTGTTTCTTTGTTTGGGTTTTTATGTCAATGTGCAAAATGGTTAATAATCTTTCTAAATGGTAAAAATACTGAAATCTGATCTATGAAAATCTTAAAAAAGGTTGGAGGGGAATCATCTTTCCAAAATAAGTTATAAATTACTTTTATGTAATCATAATTAATATCCTGCATCGTTTCCCATCCAACTGAAGAGTCAACGTATGTGGGACCTAAATCAAATGTTGTCTTTAAGACCGATTGTGTGAAGGAATGAATTCAGTTCTAGAAACTTTTTAAAAAGATCACATTCCCACAACATGTGCACAAATGTCCCTTTCACATCTGAGGAGTTTTTCTGAGAAATCATTTGAAATTTTTTTGTCGGTGTCAGGTGTAGTTTTTATAGTTTATAGACGAATTTAAAATTACATTCCTTCATTTTGCTTTTACTGGTAGATGAGAAATGTGTTGTTTCACAGATATTTACCCTCAAACTCCACAGTTCAGTTCTATGTAGTTATCAATCTGTTCAGCAACAATATTTATATAGTATTAACTTATTCATCATGTTTACAGTCAGATCTCCTATTGGACTATTTAACAGCTGGTTGAAGTCCGTATAAAAGTCCTGTCCAGCGTTGGTGCAGCTGTGAACCGACCTGCAGCATCGACTTGGGGTGAGGAAGCTCCTCCCCCTGGTAGATCTTCATGTAGGCCTGAAAACAACAACAACAAACTTTTAAACCTGCACACAAACAAACAGCCTCCACTCAACGTCTCCAACACACAAGGAGAAAAGCTGAAAGTCACAATAAAACTGAACGGTTGAATGTTTTACAAAGAAAATGTGTGAAATTTAACACGATAAATGTGTTGTGTTGTAAAATAAAACCAGACAAACAGGAGATTTCTGAACTCTTCATCATCATCATCAGAGAATAAAAACACTGTGAAACTGTTCCTGTGAGTCTCCAGTAGAGGGCGCCAGTGCTCCTGTCTGGTCAACTGAACACACACACACACACACACACCTTGAAGTAGTGCAGCAGGTCTCTGCAGGTGATCTTCTCTCCTCCGATCTCCTTCTCCACCAGGTTTTCAGGCGACAGCAGCGTTGGAACCAGCTCCACCAGCTCCTTCTTAAAGTCCTCGTCCATGTCTACACACATTTACACAGTTACACATTTACACGTTAACATGTTAACTCTCTAATGAACCTTAAACCTTGTTAGATTGAACACATGATGAACATCTATAGAAGACATCGTGAAGATAAAAACTGTTGTTTAACTTCTACGTAACTACTCAGAGAGCTTTGTTCATTCAGCAGCATCAGGAAGGTCATGATGTCACAGCTGAAGAGCTGCTCGTGGTTGCGTCTGTAGCTTTATAAAGTAAATTACTTTATAATGTCAGTTAACCTAACATAACACTGAATTGGTCGAGATCAATGGTTCTCAAAGTGACCCCCCAGGGGTCCTGGGAGGGTCCAAGGGGGTCTCCAACTTTTTCTTGACATTTTTACCACTTTGATAGAATTTAGAAATTTTACCACTTTTCTAGATTTTTTTTTAGAAATCTTACAATTTTTTTTTACCACTTTTTTCTAGGATTTTTAAACTTTTTTTTGGAGAAATTTTATCACAATTTTCTCAAGAATTTTTAACCTTTTTTGGAGAAATTTTACCACAATTTTCTCGAAAATTTTTAACCTTTTTTTAAAGAAATTTTTACCACTTTTCTAGATTTTTTTTTTAAAGAAATCTTAAAAAAATTTTACCACTTTTTTCTAGGATTTTTAAACTTTTTTTTTTGAGAAATTTTATCACAATTTTCTCGAGAATTTTTAACCTTTTTTTTTTTTTTTTTTTTTAGAAATTTTTACCACTTTTCTAGAATTTTTTTTTTTTAAGAAATCTTGGTCTATTTTCTAGAATTTTAACCACTTTTTTCTAGGATTTCTAAACCTGTGTGATAAACAAGAACGAAACGACTTCTTCTGTTTGATAGCGACCACTTTACTTCACCGCCGCCAAAAAAACTCCACAACAACAACTTCCGTAAAGCTTTACATACATCCGCTTAGTCCCCCCCTTACATCCTCTTTCGGGCTTTTCACAATAAGAGTACCCAACAGAACATGACAGTCAATTGTAACTTAACAAACTCACTGTTCTCTTTTTTTTTTTTTTTTTCCACAAAACCTGTATATGAATATAGCAGTATTAACAACCAATAACATATTTATGTACACATACAGTATATATACATATCATATGTGTGAACTAATAACAACTCACAAGTTTTGTTCTTTAACACAATTTATACTGTCCATCACTTAGTACTTTGAGTAACTTCAGAGCTGAAGCTCCCTTCTTTGTGAGACAGTCTGCAAGCTGCTCTTCCGTGTTGCACCAAAGGATCCGCTGAACCTTTTGGGCTTGTATGAGTTCTTTGATGCTGCTCATTTCTAGTCGAAGTCTTTTCTCGGTGACTGACTTTGTTGACTTCAGTGCATCAGCCAGTGAGTGATTGTCTGTGATGCAGATTACTGGTACAGTGTTTTTAGCATCTCCAGTAGTAAGTTCTGAGAAGAGTGTCGACAGAAAGATGGCATTATCAATCCCATCTGACATTGCCAATGTTTCACCCGCAAGTGTACTACGCACAATCCTCTTGACTCTCCTCGACTGCCAAGAGAGAGGTGAGAAGTCCCCATGCTTCCCCATCAGGAGAATAAGGTGTCCTCCTTGTGTGCCTCCATCAGAGAGATTTCCGAATGAAGCATCACTGTACACAATCATCTTCAAGCCGTTGTCACTTCCTAGGTGTTGAAAGTTCAGAACCACCTTCTTCGACTTAAGCTTGCATATTATTCTGTTTGCTTCATGAATAGTCTGAACAGTTGCACCTTTTAGGCCTGATGCAAGGTTGCTGGCATCAAACATCACATCTGGTCTGCTCTGTCTTGCTACCCATAGAATTTGGCCTATTTTGGACCTGAGTTGGGCTTTTTCTTGTTCACTGAAAGATGAGTCTTGTTCTACAGCTCTTGAGGGATCCATGTGTATAGGCTGCATATGCTTGATATAGTTCTCTTGGTGTATCTGCACTTTTCTGCCGACTGTTACAAAGTCTATTCCCACATAGCAGAATTTTTCATGTTCCTCTCGACCAACCAAGAATGCAGATCTGAGCTGAGGTATCACAGTTGTGGAAAAACTTTGTGTGCCCCCCCATATGAAGTCATCAACGTGACAGGCAAGAACACCAGTTACAGCACAGTCCTGATCCAGCCAGTAGAAAACAGCTGGATCAACTTTTGACATTTTACCTCCTGCTGTTAGCACTATTTCTTTAACTCTGTTGTACCAGTATAAGGAAGCATCTGCAAGACCATACACACATTTCTTTAGCTTCCACAATGTTCCTTCACTCTTAGCCTCAGGAGGTGGTTTAATGTAAATGTCTCGTGATAGTGCCATACCTTGTAGGAAAGCAGACTTTATGTCCATAGAATGAAGTGTCCACTGTCTTTGACAAATAACTGCGAGAAGGAGCCGAAGAGACTCAGAAGCACATGTGGGTGAGTCCTTTTGCAGCTCTGATACTTCTAACTCCTCAAAGCCTCGAGCAACAAGTCGTGCTTTGGGTATTTGTCCTTTGCTTGTGTCTTTGAGAGTGCACACCCATCTGGTGGAAATACACTTTTGTCCCTCATCTTTGACTTCCTCAAACACATTGTTGTTAGTCCAGTTCTTTATCTCTTCATGTTTTGCCAAGTTAAATGATACATCTTTTGTTACAAAAACATCATCATGGTCGTCTGTAGCGTTTGCGTCAGTAATGTTCATTTCCACCTGAAGATCCTCCACATCTGACATATCAACCGCTCCTGTGGTGCCTGCATCAACAGTTGGTTCAATAAATTGTAAATTAAACCAGTTTCTGTATTTACCTTTAGCTTTTCCTGCTCGGCCTAAGACCTTAGCTGTGTGTAAAGTCCCTCCATCTTTGTCCCTGTATGTCACAATTTGTCCCATTTTCAGGTTAGTATCTTTTTCCTTCTCTACAGCAGTCTGTGCCGCTGTAGTGTCACGCGTGTGGTGTTCTGGTTCTTCCTGCACCCTAGTGGACATTGCTGTAGGCTCCATTTGACTCGTACTTTGTTGCATTTCAGGTACAGTGTCATCAGTGTCTGTTGTGTTATTGTCAACAGTGTTCTGTACTCGCTCAAAGTTTGTATCATCTTCATAATCAACTCTTGTGACATGTTGATCCACATTTTCTGTGTTCTCTTTTTTTAGTCTGAGACGATGTACCCTAACGCAGGTTCCACCATGTCTGACAAAGACCACTGCGCCATCCTGACCAATTACAACTCCTGGTCCTTTCCATTCTTGACAGTCCACTCGCTTGTAATAAACTTTGTCTCCGGTTTCATATTTTTCATCTGTATGCCGGATTTGTTTTCGCAGTGCTCTCCGTATTCTCTCCGAACATTCTGCTTCTGTAAATGCCTTTCTCGATGCATGTAAGGCAGAGATGTGTTTTGCCACCCACTCACTTTTAGTTGTGCCCTCTAGAGCTGGGGGTTTATCAGTTAGTATAGACGGCAGGTTGGGATTTTGTCCAAAGACTAACTGATGAGGACTGTAGCCATGGACACTTTGCATGGTGTTTTTAGCCATTAGAGCCCAGTCCATAGCTGTGCTCCAGTCACAGCCATTGCTCGACTTCACCTTCATTATGATCTCTGAGAGTGTTTGGTTATGTCGCTCCAAAAGTCCATTACTCCATGGACTGTAAGCAGCTGTTGTCTTTATTTCTATGTTAAAATTTTCCGCCATGTCTCTCACTTCCTCATTATTAAACTCCCCTCCATTATCACTGAATAATTTCTGAGGTGGACCATGCACACTTATCCAATCATGGACAAAATGTTTCACTATCTCAGAGGATTTCTTTGTAGTCAGAACGCTGCCCGCACTGAACCGTGTAAACTGGTCAATAATGTGTAAATACCACACACCTGGTTCAAGTTCGTGGAGATCTACTGCTACAGTCTCATTGTACTGAGATGCGAGTGGTAGACCAACAGCAGGCCTTGGTGTAGTTTTACTGTACCTTTGACACAGTTCACATTCACTCACAATTTTTTCCAGAAGATTGTTGCATTCTGTATCTTTGTTACCTGAGCTTTTTAGGAGTCTCTGAAGTCTCTCTGCAGAAGCATGACCAAATTGCTTGTGAAGCTTCAGCAAAATCTTCCTTTTTTCAGATGTGTTCATTTCCTCCGAGATGATCTGTATTTCATTCTCACACTGATTTTCTTCATGTCCCTTGGTTTTGTTGTCCATTATGTTCACGCAGTAATGACCAGAGCTTGTAAAGTCCAGTTTTACAGGTTTGTTGAACATCACTGCTTTGTCGTTTTCCATGTCCAGAACTGTCCCTGCTCTTTTCATGGAAGCTTTGCTCAGAAGCAGTGGTATGTTGGCTGGGACTACATCTGTTTCAATGTGGCAATTGGTCTGTCCAATTTTTGCAGGAATTCTTAACTTTTTAGTGGAATACACTACTTTTCCATCACCAAATCTGAATGGCCTACAACTTGGTTCTTCTGTTTTTGTCAAGTCATCTAGTTTATTCTTGCTTAACCCAGTGGCATAGTTATCCAGCCACTCCTGTCCACATACAGTTCGAGTGCATGCTGTGTCAATAATTGCTGAACCAAAACACTCTGTCATAAAGATTTCTGCTTCAGTGGGTGACTCTTCTGTGTATAGAGTAATGTTACATTCCTCAACTTCATTTGTGCTACTCTCTTCTGTGAGTTTGACCTGCTCACCTCGGTGTGGACAGTCCTTGGCCCAGTGAAATGTGGATTGACAGACAGCACATTTTGATCTGCGACCATACCTGTCCAGTGGATTTGTGCCAGGCAATGGTGTTTTGCTGTGATCCTTTTGTGGGCCTGACTTGCCCCTTTGTCGTCTCTGTTCAGTAATGTATGCAGTTTCTTGGTTTATTCCCATGCAGGATGTAGAGACTTTTCCTCCAAATATCCTCTTTAATGCTGACTTCATTGATGCAAATGTCAGATCTGTGCATGCTGTCAGAGCTAGCTGTCGATCTTTCATTTCTAGACATGCAGTATCCAGCAGTTTGAAAGCTAGCACTGCGTCGGGAAGCTCCATCTTGTATTTGCGCATCCTGGAGTACCGTTGCTCAAAATCAATTATATAGTCCGACATTGACACACTACTGTCTCTCGTAACCTTGTCAAAGTTTGAATACGCTTCGTAGATTAGGTCTTTTTCTTCCTTAAGAAACAAGTTGTCAAGCTTTGCAAGTAGCGTTTCCATACCGGAGTCTTTATCTAGGTCATCTACCGGTATTTCCATCGCCGTCTCTCGCGCTCTCCCCGACAGCGCCAAAACCACAGCAAGCGCTTGCTTGCTCTTTTCCAGATCCGTAACTCTAGTCCAAAGGGCGACTTCATTCTTCCAGCTTTCAAACGACTTCCCTTCGTCGAAGCTCGGCGGGACTCTGTAGTTGCTAACCATCCTCTGCTACCATGATAAACAAGAACGAAACGACTTCTTCTGTTTGATAGCGACCACTTTACTTCACCGCCGCCAAAAAAACTCCACAACAACAACTTCCGTAAAGCTTTACATACATCCGCTTAGTCCCCCCCTTACATCCTCTTTCGGGCTTTTCACAATAAGAGTACCCAACAGAACATGACATAGTCAATTGTAACTTAACACTGTGAATATTCTCATTTGTCCAGGTCATCGTTATCCCCAAAGAAATTTAAATCAAAAGCAACTGGACTTGGTTATTTGTCCAGGAAAAGAAACGGTGACGAACCTGAAGCACACGCCCCAGGTGTCAATCACAGGCTACAGAAGTTCAGCGAAACGTATTGGCATGGGAATTAAAGCAGAAGTAAGCGATCCGGTGGTTTTGTCTAACTTCCTGTCAGCAGATGGAGTTAGCAGTCCCCGCCCTCGTCCCTACATCACCACATTCACGCGCATCCCTTGGCTGCACACACAGAGAGGACCGCCCCTTTATGCCGTTCTCTCTCCTCGTTGGATAAAGGTTGTAGGATACAAGGAAAGTTTTCTCCTCGGCTCAGAGCAGAGCAGAGTGACTGACAGACCCGTGTTTCAGACCAAACACTCTATAGAAGTGATCGCTGTCGGAAGATACAACTATTTAAGACTTATATTAACACAAATATTCCGCTTACTTCTATTAATATTATTATTGATGACGCATTACCAAGAAAGATCTGATCTGTCTGTTCAGACAAACAGACGTATTGGCAGATATCTGATTTATTTCCACACAGCGGGGCCTGAATCTGATCTGACAACATCTGGTTCCATGTGTTTTTTTCCGTTTTACACGTTCACGTTACAGATACAATACAAAAATCATCTGAATTGGGCAACTTGAAGCTTGTAGTATAGAGACAGACTATGATACTCTATTAAAATGAGCTGCTCCTGTTTTACTCATCATGGGTCTTTACTTTCACTGATCGACCTCCGGTTAAATCACTGTTTACAACAACCAGCTGCTCTGTGGTCATGTGTGGTCGTGTGTGTGTGTGTGGTTGTGTGTGTGTGTGGTCATGTGGTCATGTGTGTGTGTGTGTGTGTGGTCATGTGTGTGTACCTCGGAGGCGTCCGTCGAACTGCGGGCTGGTGGCGACGCGGAGGCCGGGGTGCGGCAGCAGGAAGCAGCCGATGTTGGAGAAGCAGGAGTGGATGTGTTTCCTGACGTTCTGCAGCTCCTCGTGTTGGTTCTGCTTCACCTGCACACACACACACACACACACACACAGACCGGTCAACACCACACACACACACACCGAGGTCCCAGTTGTCATGGTAACCTGTGATGCCATGAGCCACCGACCTGCAGGCGTTTCTCCAGGAAGCTGTGCCCCCCCTCCAGGCCGTACGGGTGCTCGTAGGGGTAACTCCAGTCTCTGATCAGGAACATCAGCGTCTGACAGGAAGAGAAGAAGTTTTTCATTCATTCATCCTTTCTGACTGTTAGTGTTTGTGTGTTGTTCGTGTTCCGTTAAAAAGGGATAGTTCAACATTTTGTCAAACTGGCCCATTGCCATATTAATCCCTATAGTCATAGCAGTAGGTTCGTTACCTTTAATTGTCGGTGCAAGCTATTTTTTAGAACGGCGGAGCAGAGCCGTGAGCTGCTCAGAGCTACGCTACGGAGGCTCATTACATGGGATTTCTTGGTTTCCCTCATCAAACTCATCAAATACACAATCCAACAACTCCACAACGCTCTGGTGGACAAGTTGTGACCTGCACATTCACCACGCTATGAGATAATAACACAACGTTACCAGACAGAGTTGTTTTAGAGGGAAATGCAGAGACTGCTTGATGAAAAACTGTCCTTGAAGGCGGTTTTGCATGAATTTACCTCTAAAACAACTCTTTTTTGAAAGTATTTTATCATATTTTATTGTTTTTATTAAATTTTTTACTATTGCTATATTCAATCAAAATGTAAGGCACTTTGAACGGCATTTATTTGCTTTGAAAGGTGCTATATGAATAAAATCTGATTAATTGATCTCTACTGTTGTGAAGCATGAACACACACATGTTGTCCAGTTTCAGTCAGATTGAGACGTAAACATGCAGAAGAAAACAACTGTATTATCCTGGTGTTTTAGTCGGATCTTTAGAAGTCCAGTCTGAGTCGGACTAGATGTTATGTAATGTAATAAGTTTTCACGTGAACTTCAGTCGTCCAGTTGCAGTCGGATTAAGACCATGAATCATGTTTTCTCCAGCTGTCATGTAAACGTAGTGAGTGAGTCTACATCAGCAGCAGCAGCAGCTCGTACCTGGAAAGGTTTCCCGGAGGCCTGCTCCATGGCCAGACGCCCGTACTCTGTGAAGAGCTGAGGAACCAGACACACCAGACACAACACACAAGGTTAATGAGAGAGAAGAGGAGTTTTCTGACTTTACATGAAAACCTGAAGTTTGTTCCTTTCATTTCTTCACTCTGTTTGACTTTTAGTTCTATATTTAAGAGGGATAGTTCACCCAAAATTCAAATTTCACTCATTATCTCCTCCCCCTCATGTGGACTAAGGGCTGGGAGAAGTTTCAGAGTCCTCCGTGGCTTCTCTGAGTTACAGGGGGTCTCGGCGTAGCAGTGCATGTCCATATGACGGTTGCAAATGGATACCAACTGTCTTCGTAAGAAAAAGACACACCAAAAAACATCCAAATACCTCCATGCTGCTCGTATGTAATGTCCGTCTTGTATTGAAGCCCCGAAATGCGAAATTGTCCCGAAAAAAATTAAATAAGTCTATATTTCAAGCTTGTTTGTAGTGGAAGCTTCTCGAAGCTCCTCTTCCCGGTTCGTCAAATTTGGACGAACTGGGAAGAGGAACTTCCGCTACAAACAAGCTTGAAATATAGACTTATTAAATTTTTTTCGGGACAATTTCGCATTTCGGGGCTTCAATACAAGACGGACATTACAGACGAGCAGCATGGAGGTATTTGGATGTTTTTTGGTGTGTCTTTTTGTTACGAAGACAGTTGGTATCCATTTGCAACCGTTATATGGACATGCACTGCTACGCCGAGACCCCTGTAACTCAGAGAAGCCACGGAGGACTCTGAAACTTCTCCCAGCCCTTAGTCCACATGAGGGTGAGTAGACTAGATAATGAGTGAAATTTCAATTTTGGGTGAACTATACCTTTAAGAAATGTAACAAATAAAAAAACACTGAAGCTGATGGTAGTTGTTGTTGTTGTTGAAGCAGCAGAGACATGAACGGACCTGGAGGTGCTGGAGGTCGTCTTCCTGGACGTTCTGGGACAGGTTGTAGACCTGAAACACAAAAACACAACCACAACCCGTTAGAGACCTAGAACCACAGAGAGGAGCCGAGTGTGTGTGTGTGTGTGTGTGTGTGTGTGTGTGTGTGTGTGTGTGTGTGTGTGTGTGACCTGGACAGAGCTGGTCATGGTGCTGAGGGCGAACAGCGTGGCGCAGTCTTTGATGGTGGACTGGCTGTCGAACGCCCCCTGTGTGTCGATGAGTAGAACTGCAACCTGCAACAACACAAACACAAGGTTCACACTTCTGACTAGAGCTGAAACTAACTATTATTATCATTATAGATTAATCTGTCGATTATTTAAACCATTCATTGATTAGTTGTTTGGTCAATAAAATGTTGTAAAATATCAATCAGTGTTTCCTCAAATGTCTTGTTTTGTCCACAAACCAAAGAGACTCAGTTTATCGTCATAAAGGAACAAAGAAACCAGAAATATTCACATTGAAGAAGCTGGAATCAGAGAATTTGGACTTTTTTTTTTCCCTCATAAAAACTACACAAACCGATTATTAGATTATCAGATTATCAGAATAGTTGACGATTAATTTAACAATTGATTTAATTGTTGCAGCTCTACTTCTTTTCTTTTATTATAAAGTCTTTTATTGGATAGACGGGTACAGGATGTGTATACTGTGTAAACTTCCTATATAATAGTGTTGTGTTCTTGCTTTCTTGTTTTGTGGAGCTATGTTTTATCTGGATCGATACTGTAGACTCCTTTTCATTTTACTTTTCTGTTTAAGGAAAAAAAGAAAAGACTGGACAGATACTGAAAAAGGAAATGTTTGTTACGCTTATTCATGTAACTGTAATAATGTAACCGTTACTTCTTTATATCTGTCTGACCAAAAAACATTAATGATGAATAAATAAAGTCTTTTCTTGGCGTGAGGCGGTGAACCGACCTTGCAGCCGTCTGGTTTCTCCACCACGAACACCTCGCTCCAGGCCAGGATGCCCGTGGTCTCGCGCTCGCAGCCTCCTCGCCAGGTGAAGCCCGTCAGAGGCTCGTCGTCACCGCCCAGCCACGACTGGGACTGGAGGGAGAGGAGAAGAAGAGAGAGGGGGCGGAGCTTAGAGGCCGATTCTGACCAGCAATTTCCAACGCGTCACTTTGCCTTCCTGAGGTAGATTTTCTGTCACTCTGTGGTTTTTGTTTTACTTTCAGTTTGTGTTCTTGTAGAGTGGATGCGTTGTATCATAAAATAACACATTTTTCCAACACCATGATTCATTTTTTTAAAATCCTGTTTAGCTTTAGCTCCCTCTGACTGACTGATCACGATGCGAAATTTGTCCGTTTTATTTTGTAATTTACCTGATGCTCTGTGCGTTTGACTTCCTGTGATTACTGTAATTTTCGGACTATAGAGCGCACCTGAGTATAAACCACACCAGTTAAATTTGAAAAGAAAATACATTTTGTACATATATAGGCCGCACTTGGATATAAGCCTCAGGTTTTCATGTTGTAACATGAGATATTTACACAGAAAGACAGTAGGGGACTGTGACAGTCCGCTCGCTTTTCCTCTGTTTTAGTAGCGTTCCTCTCCTCCATGTGCATTTGTTTACAACGAAGCCGGAGAAAAATCAATAAATGTAGCGGTGGATAACGTTACATAACATATACGATGTTACGGCGTGTGTTGGTGTCGTCTTAACCGTCATGAACAAAAGATTACGGGTTACGGAGCGTGGTTGTGTTGCGGTGCAGCAGAGACGAGAGCTGGGACACCGGGGTGGGGAAAAAAGTAGCGGCTCATAGTCCGGAAAGTACGGTAATACAAATTAATATTTTATTCTTGCTTTTAATTGTACGTTTAATGTTTAATGTTCCCAATTTTTACTCTTTAAGGACTGCACAAACACCTCCCCATTTCCTGTCTCTCTCAACTGTTCTATAATAAAACGTGTGAAAAGAAAAAAAGAAAAACATCTTTTTTTGCTTGGCATTTTGCATTTTTTATTTTTTTTATTTTTACTGTACATTACTTGTAACCAATTTATTTTTATTATGTTTTGTACAGCACTTGGTCAACTTGGGTTGTATTTTTAAATAAATATGTATTGTTTTGGGTTTCATTTTCATTTTTCTTCCAATTCTTACTGTTAAAATGTTTTGTTTTTATATAAAAGCTTGGTATGAAATGCACTATATAGTAAATAAAGCTGCCTTGTCTTTCCTGTGTGTCTTGGCTCTGTGAGTGAATCTGAATCTGATCAACTGTTTATTAAAACAGATAACAGTTATTGATCAGACTGTAAGTTAAAGTTCCTCTCTGTACGTCCACTGAGTGTGTTGTTAATCTGCTACGACCTGCTGCTCAGCTCAATCCTATTTCCCCTCAAACTCACAGTTTGACTCTCGCCGTGACCCCCCCACCCCCCTCGGTGGAAGTGGGCGGGGCTTATCCTGTGCATACAAACAGGCTTTATTATTATTATGTGTGGAATAAGCAGCACAGAGCAGCGGAGGCCCCCGGACACACAGCTCACATTGTGTCGGCCCCAAAATCCTCTTTACAGCCTCCAGAATGTTCCTCAGCGCTTACCGTAGATTAACACGGCCAAAGGTCAACACACACACACACACACACACACACAGGAAACAGGAGCCTGTAGTTTGATCTGTTTCAAGCCACCGACACAAACTTTTCTGACTTTGTCGACATCTGAATTTTGGCCCAATGTTTGTTTGATTGTTCTCTCCTGACTCCACCTGTAACAGAGGCGGAGGTGTGTGTGTGTGTGTGTGTGTGTGTGTGTGTGTGTGTGTGTGTGTGTGTGTGTGTGTGTGTGTGTGTGTGTGTGTGTGTGTGTGTGTGTGACGGCAGTGGGTAGTGGGGGGCAAAATCCACCGTCCTTCGTCTGTGGAAAAGAACTCAGGATGTTGAATATTAACTTTACAGACGTCCTCAAACGGCTCTCTGAGTCCCAGTCAGGTAAAAACAGAAGTTTACAGATGTAATAATATAAAAACCGTTGCATGGCGACGTGTTTCAGACCTGGGAGTTCACTAGCACAGTGGTTCTCAAACTTTTTTTTACATAAAAGGACCCTAAATTGACACAAATTAGACCACGGACCCCCATTGGACAAAATTTTGAAGCAAACACCAGAAATACACAAATATTTGTTTTTAGTCAATGTATACGTTGAAATTTGGGCCAATGGCATGATTTTAAAAATATATATATTGTAGAGAAAATTCTAGAAAAAAAAAAGTGCTAAGATTTTTTTTTAAAAGTTAAAAATTTTCCAGAAATAAAGTGGTAAAATTTCTCCCAAAAAGTTTTTTTTTTTAATTCTAGAAAAAGTGGTAAAATAAAAAAAAAATAAATGAATTAAAAAAAAGTTAGAAAACTAAAAAAAAAAAAAAAAAAAAAAAAAAAGGGGTAAAAACTCAAAAAAGTATACAATTCTAGCCTAGAAATCTAGACACCCCGTAGCGGCGGCAAATCTCTTTGCTCCGTAGGTGGGTCTAAAAACGAGCCATAGGAACTTTTTGAGTCTCGAACACCGATTGTGTTCACCAATCACAGCGCTCTATCTGTTTAGAGAGTCGTTGGGCGGGCTTAACGTGATGACGACATACATTTTTTAATTGGCTCGTCAGGCTAACGTCATCCTGCTCTTTGCTCTGATTGGTCGTAGCGCTACCCTATTGGTGCAGAGGCAGTTTGAAAGACAGCCTTCATCCCGCCCCCTGGATTGAGCTGAGGTCTACCGGTCGTTGCCAGACTAGACATTTTAATGATATAGTCTGGCTTGTCAGGCTAATACAATTCTAGGAAAAGTGGTAAAATTAAAAAAGAAAAACAGAAGTTAAAAAAAAGTGGCAAAAACTTCTCCAAAAAAAAAAAGTTTAAAAAATTCTAGAAAAAAAGTGGTAAAATTAAAAAAGAAAAAGAAAGAAGTTAAAAAACAAAAAAGTGGCGAAAACTTCTCCAAAAAAAAAAAAAAGAGAATAATAATAATTCAAAATTCCAAAAAAAAAAAAAAGTGGTAAAAAATAATGGGTAGATGGCTCGTCTGCAGCCATTATTTTATTCTATTTTTTGCCACTTCTTTGGTTTGATGTGGGGGGGGGGCGGGTGACCACACCCACTTTAGGAGACAGGAAGTGTAGCTGAGCCCTTTCATATCACTGGAGCAGCTTGTAGTGAGCCATCCTGTCAGAGCAGAGGATCTTTGGAAAATAAGGGAAAATAATTGCACTGCATTGCCGAATCGATATTTTACCTGTTTGTACATGTAGCGCAGCATGAAGTCCAGCAGGAAGGACTTGCCCTTGCGGAAGGCTCCGGCCACGGAGACGACGACCACGTTGAGGTCCTGCAGCTCCTCCCTCAGCAGCAGCCGCTCCAGCGCCGCCTCCTGCAGCCAGAACGAGTGCTCGTCCTCGTCCGCCGTCACGATCTGCACCGGCCGCGGCGAGCACAGCGCCGCCTCATCGTCCTCCTCCTCCTCCTCCAGCAGGTCGTCGTCGTCTTCCTCCTCCTCGCACCTCATCGGGGAGGCGTCTGACGTAAACCTGTGGCCTGTGGAGTAAGAACAAACAAGATGCTGTTTGTACTACGACAGCTGAACGTACATCATGTGACGTTGAGTTTTTCTGTGATTGCTGCAGCAGAAAAAAATATATATATATAAAAAAATGAATATGATAAATGACACTTATCTGTCTTAAAGGGATAGTTCAACATTGTGTCAAATTGGCCCATTGCCATAATCCCTGTAGTCATAGCAGTAGGTTCGTTACCTTTAACTCATTGAGTGCCAGCCCTTTTATAAAATGATCAGTGCCATGTGCCAGCGTTTCGGGGCATTCTGAGTAATATTTCAAGACCCATAGAATATTTTGTACTATGACTCTGAAAACACCAAATAGCTCAAAGGAAAGAGGAAACT
Organism: Trachurus japonicus; assembly: GCF_045865225.1. NCBI lineage: Eukaryota > Metazoa > Chordata > Actinopteri > Carangiformes > Carangidae > Trachurus > Trachurus japonicus. The sequence goes on from NC_140907.1 coordinate 35,768,897, forward strand.
CTCTATTTAACTAGGGGAAAAACCGTTTGTTTGTACCTTGTTCCATTCTTGATTTATCCTAAGTTGAATAGAGCCTGGTTGCACCAAAAATAACACTTTTTTTCTAGAAAGCTGAGAAAAATGCATTTTTGTGAAAGAGAGTCTCTCAAGAAAAACAGTGATTTATCCGTTTTAATTTTGGCTTCAAAAACATGTAAGACATCTGAAAATTTCATTTCACATGTTTTTTCATTGTACAAAAACAAACAAACAAACAAACTACTAAAATACAACAAGTAGGAGTCCTACTCTGCAGAGTGATGCCTGCTCTCATACTTCTCCTGCTGCAGTTGCTGCCCCCTCACCCTGTCCTGGCAAGCTATTTTTAGAGCGGCGGAGCAGAGCCGTGAGCTGCTCAGAGCTACGCTACGGAGGCTCATGGGATTTCTTGGTTTCCCTCATCAAACTCATCAAATACACAATCCAACAACTCCACAACGCTCTGGTGGACAAGTTGTGACCTGCACATTCACCACGCTATGAGATAATAACACAACGTTACCAGACAGAGTTGTTTTAGAGGGAAATACAGAGACTGTTGATGAAAAACTGTCCCTGAAGGCAACACACGCATCAGCGGTTTTACATGAATTTAAAATGTTGAACTATCCCTTTAAGGAGCTCACACACTAGGGATCGACCAATATGGGTTTTTTTTTAATTCTTTTTAGGGCCAATACCAATACAGATTATTAGCAATCAAGGAATTTAATTTTATTTAGAACCAATATTCATTTGCAGTAAAAAATTAAAGTTTTTGTGTCAAAATTTGGATTAACCCACCTGGGACAGTAAAAATATTACTGTGAAAAACAGTTGGTAGACATCAGAGAGAAGCCGTCAGACTCAAAATTTTATAGCTTTCAGTTACGTGACCTGCACAGCTGGAGGGTAAAACATCTGTTCAACGACACCAAACTCTGTACAGCAGCAACAAGGACTGTTGTGTTTCCCTATGCATCAAACCCACAGATACTTAGTTCATCATCTCTGATCATCAACATAAAAACACATTCACAATCTTTAACATTTAATCAGAAACTAAATCCTGTTAGTGAACGAAGCAGCAGCAGCTTCAACCTCAGTGACAGGCAGCGGAAAATAACCAGTTTTATAAGTTTCCTGAGCTCGTCCGGTCAGTGAAGCGTCGCAGAAGCTCAGCCAAGAGGAAAAGCTAAAAGGGAAAGGGGAATCACTGCTATTATTATGGGATGGCAGGGGCCGGAGCTGGAGGTTTACAGTAAACAGACTAAGCGATCATCATCAGACCTTCGCTCTCCTTCTACGGCAGCGTTACGCTCCGCTGCTCCGCAGGAAGCCACATCCAGCTCCACCGGCTGAGAAACAACCCGGAGCGTTTCTTCTTCCTCTTCTTGGTTTTTACTTTAACGTGTCGTCATGTGACCACCAACCCCCCGATGGCCCGCGGCCTCATGGGAAAAGCTGCACAGCCTGTTCATTCAGACTCTCACAGTCACATAAAAACCACTCTCCTCATGTTTACACTTTAAAGGGATAGTTCAACATTTTGTCAAATCGGCCCATTGCCATAATCCCTATAGTCATAGCAGTAGGTTCGTTACCTTTAATTGTCGGTGCAAAGCTGTTTTTAGAACGGCGGAGCAGAGCCGTGAGCTGCTCAGAGCTACGCTACGGAGGCTCATTATGGGATTTCTTCTTGGTTTCCCTCATCAAACTCATCAAATACACAATCCAACAACTCCACAACGCTCTGGTGGACAAGTTGTGACCTGCACATTCACCACGCTATGAGATAATAACACAACGTTACCAGACAGAGTTGTTTTAGAGGGAAATTCATGCAAAACCGCTGATGCACGTTGCCTTCAGGGACAGTTTTTCATCAACAGTCTCTTTATTTGCCTCTAAAACAACTCAGTCTGGTAACGTTGTGTTATTATCTCATAGCGTGGTGAATGTGCAGGTCACAACTTGTCCACCAGAGCGTTGTGGAGTTGTTGGATTGTGTATTTGATGAGTTTGATGAGGGAAACCAAGAAATCCCATGAGCCTCCGTAGCGTAGCTCTGAGCAGCTCACGGCTCTGCTCCGCCGTTCTAAAAACAGCTTGCACCGACAATTAAAGGTAACGAACCTACTGCTGCTATGACTATAGGGATTATGGCAATGGGCCAATTTGACAAAATGTTGAACTATCCCTTTAACATCGCTGTAAATCAGTGTGCTGCTGTATCAATAAACTTTCCAATACCATTGATCAACACAGTCTCATCATCCAGACAGAAATAAAACACAGGACAGTGACGATGATGATGACGATGATGTTGAGCTGTGACTGATCCTTCATCCTGCCTCAGGGGAAACGACAACGACGACGACTGAAGCAGAAGAATAAAAGCTCTGTTAGTCAGTTATTATCAGATATTGATCATGCAGAAATAATAATCTAAACCTGATCACGAGTCTCTGATGGGAGGATTTGTGCCTCGTTTCTGGTTTTAAATTCTGAATTAACAATAATTTATCACACCACATGTGCAACATCCTTTAACTACTGCTGCTTTGTTTTATTTATCATTAAAGAACATATTAGATTAAAAACTGGAGGATTAATAAAGAAATATCCGTCTGTCTGTGGCCTCCTACCTGCCGTCGACACACCTTTTTACAGCAGCAACATGTGGTTGATGTTCAGACTGCTCATTAAGTTTGAGACGATGTTCAGACGTCTTTTAGATTTATCATCATCGCTGCATTAAATCAGACGGTGAAATCTAGTTTGGCAGCTTTGCATTAAAGTAGCATTAGACTACTTAGAAATAGGGCTGCCACGATTAGTCGACTAGTCACGACTACGTCGACTATTAAAATCGTCGACAACTAATTTAATAGTCGATGCGTCGTTTCTTTTCTTTTTTTTAAACTTTGTTTTTCTCTCAAAACTGCTGGGGCACCTTCCACACACGCACCCACCGCTGCAGCCGCCCACCACACATACACACGTGCACTCACTCACTCAAGGTGAGTTTACAGGTGGTCTCTCTCTTTTCTCTCTCTACCTGTCTTGTCCCTCATCAAGCGGCACCGGTGTAACCCCCCGCCCCTCCCCCGCCGCCGCCGCCACCGCCGCTCCTCTCTCTCTCTCTCTCTCTCTCTCTCTCTGTGTCGTTTTAAATGAGAAGCGCTACTAGCAGCGGTACCGCCGCTCCATCGTTTTAAATCACGAACTGAAAAACAGCCGTTCATCATTTAAAAATAAAACTGCGGACTTTGAGAGTCGGTGTTGGAGAATACTAGAGCGTTACCGCGTCTGGTCACAGCGCCCTGGTCACGTAATGAGCGCTCATCTTAACGAGCAAGTCTTCTCTCCCGGCGTAAATCTACGTCAATATTTTCCGGTAGCTTCTCATCACAGTCCACACCTTGCAGAGTTTGAGCTGCACCTCAGTTTCACTTGTTTTCATTTGACAGTTTCACACAGAACTTTCTGGTGGAGTCTTTCTATGTTTCTCCTTCTGTGACAGTAAAAAGGGAACATTTACATTTTTTCAGACAAGACGATTGTCTTATAAACTATTTGATTTTTTTTTAACAGAATGACTCCTATTATTTACAATGAGCACAAGTTATATTTGATTGATAGGCCTACCAAAACCTTATTATTGTGAACAATTCCGTAGTTTCAGGTGTCAATGTTAATGCCAGAGACAAATGAAGGAAAGACAAAAAACCTTTAAGTATTTATTTTGGTGTTGTTTAGGCCAGTGCCTTATCCTTATTTTACTCAGCTGTTTGCACTTTATGCTACAGTTAAAGCTGCATATTTCATTAAAAGTTTAATGAACTATCATCTTAATTGTCTTTATTTTTAGTTAGCATATACCTTAAACACTTCAAGCTGAAAGCTAATGATGGTATATAAGAGCAGCTGCATGCTGGTGCGATAAGCTGTATGTTTTACATTCAATTTACGTATGATCCGATTAGTCGACTAATCGAAAAAAATAGTCGGTGACTAGTCGACTATCAAAATAATCGTTTGTGGCAGCCCTACTTAGAAATAGCGTATCTTCACACTGATGGGCTCATTTGCTGTTGTAGGTAACAGAGACACATCTGCAGAAACCAGAGACTTTTGCGTGTCCAGTTAAAAGCTCCGTACAGGGGCTTTAAAGACTAGAAAACGACTGATATACCTAATAAAATATGCAGAAAACACTAATGATATTATGTATTCAACTTGTTGCTGCTGTTCAGCTTCAGACAGGCCGGTGAACATGTGATTTAAATAAAAATACACAGCTAAGTTCTGTACATGTTTTCATATGACGAAAACTGAGACATTAGCCTAATTATTAACAGTATAGGCACTTTAATTTTACTACATTACCAGGAAAAGTAAATATTGCGTTAATTGTTTTTAAATAAAATGCTCAAATATGTCAAATTACTTGGACTCGCTAGTTCCAACTAATTGAAAAAGATGTAGGCTAACGCACATTTAAAAACGAGTGGATTATTATTTTGTGACGGGTCAAGTAAAGACACATGTAATTGTCAGTAACAGTAACTGTGTTATGAGGGAAACAGCAACTTTTTTTGATTACTTGTTGCTGAATAAAGTAGTGCCGTTCATTTAAACCAGTGTTGTTCCCAATCCCATCCCTAATTCCAGAGCAGTGGGCGGAGTCAGTGGGCGGAGCCAGAAGAGGTCACCTGTCACCTGGGGCAGGTTCAGTTAACCAGGTGTTTCTCTGTGGAGCCAATGTGGCGTCTCCTCTTCACCGCTTCATCATCATGACGGTGAATGAACACGCTGCTCTTTTTAAACTCTGACTTCCTCTCATCTGTGGTTAATCAGCTGTGTCATCGTCACACAGGAATCTGGTCTGAGATCTGCTCACAATACTGTATGTGTCAGAGCTCGGGGGCAACAAGGGGTTAAACACCATGACATGACTGAAACAGACGAGGAGGTTGAATTTCACAGGTTGAGCAACATTTCTCACAACTTCAGGGCGACGACGCAGCAGCAGCAGATGTGTGAACCACTGACACGTTCACAACTTTTAACTTAGAAAACCTGCTGAGTTCATAGAAAACAAACACACAACTGACCAACTTCTCCTTCTCAACTCAGCAGCAGCAGCACGGCTACAGACTTTTACCCCTTAATGGAGGCAGTTTACACAGAAAATGAGACAGCACAAGTAGTATATTTTTCATGCAACCAGTTAAAGGGATAGTTCAACATTTTGTCAAATCGGCCCATTGCCATAATCCCTATAGTCATAGCAGTAGGTTTGTTTCCTTTAATTGTCGGTGCAAGCTATTTTTAGAACGGCGGAGCAGAGCCGTGAGCTGCTCAGAGCTACGCTACGGAGGCTCATGGGATTTCTTGGTTTCCCTCATCAAACTCATCAAACACACAATCCAACAACTCCACAACGCTCTGGTGGACAAGTTGTGACCTGCACATTCACCACGCTATGAGATAATAACACAACGTTACCAGACAGAGTTGTTTTAGAGGGAAATTCATGTAAAACCGCTGATGTGTGTTGCCTTCAGGGACAGTTTTTCATCAAGCAGACTCTGCATTTCCCTCTAAAACAACTCTGTCTGGTAACGTTGTGTTATTATCTCATAGCGTGGTGAATGTGCAGGTCACAACTTGTCCACCAGAGCGTTGTGGAGTTGTTGGATTGTGTATTTGATGAGTTTGATTAAATCCCATGAGCCTCCGTAGCGTAGCTCTGAGCAGCTCACGGCTCTGCTCCACCGTTCTAAAAATAGCTTGCACCGACAATTAAAGGTAACGAACCTGCTGCTATGACTATAGGGATTATGGCAATGGGACAATTTGCAAAAATGTTGAACTATCCCTTTAAGTTAGGGGCCACCATGTTCCTCCTGGTAAAGATAAAGTCAGTCTGGATCCCTGCAGCACACAGACCAAAGGAAGGAGAGGAAAACTGCACCGGTCCCACCACCACCACATGAACGGCATCACATGACGGCTGCTGCCTCCATTCATGCCCCAGTTTGGTCTCAGTTCAGTTCTCAGTGTGCACCAGTCACTGGACCTCCGGCTCCAGCTGAAACAACACGAGCTGCTGGTCCTGGGTCAGTTCAGCGCTAATGGACCGACCGACCGACCGAGCAGCCTGTCTGACAGTAATTCAGCTGATAACATCTGTTCACAGCAGGAGAGAAGCTTCGTCGTCTTCATCAAGATGCAGCTTGAAGAGCTAAACTCACGTCCCCATCGACTTCAGCCTTTTTAACATCAGCTAATGCGGCTAATTATTACTAAAAAAACACACAGGTCATATCCACTGACGTCAACAACTGTTTTTAAAGAGCATTTCCAGTGGTAATCAATGTTTACCTCAGATATCAGGCCACCTATGATCAGTTCATTTCATACCATCCATACTCCAACACCAGCGTGTGGACGTTTATATTCGTTTTTGTTCAGGAATCTATTGTCTTTTCAATGTTCATTAATGGGCTCCGGACTAATTTTACAATGTTTCTGTCGTCGCACAGCTCAGTGTGTCTTACGGTCAGTGAAGGGAATAACGGTTAACGCGTTACTAACGGCACTACCTTTTTCAGTAACAAGTAATTGAATAAGTTACGGCAGTGTTTTTCAACCTTGGGGTCGCCTGAAATGTCTAGTAGCCTAATTGATAAAAAATATTTAAAAAATTACAGATAAAAATATTTTTTTAACTAATTATTATTCTTGTTAAAAACGAATTATTATTCTTGTTAAAAACTAATTATTATTCTTGTTAAAAGACACACACACACCTTTCTCAAATAAATCAAATTCAAATAAAATGCAGCACATAAAAATATCTGCAGCTGGCGCATCTTGATTGACGGCAGGACCGGTCTCTTTCTTAACACACTCTCGCGAGTTTTGGCACAGATCTCCATTGTAACGTCAACTAGCCTAACATTTTGCCTACGCCTGCGCTAACTTATATGCTAAATATGACGGCTAGCTGTGTAAATATTTAATATTATGGCGAGAAAATATAAATGGCTAACTTTCCTGTACCGATATTAACTTTTATAAATCCACAAACACGTTCACAACACATGGTGGTGGGTGTGGGGGACGGGTGGCCACGCCCACTTTAGGAGACGGAAACCACGCCCACTTTAGGAGACAGGAAGTGGAAGCGCAGCTGTAGCCTACCATTTCATATCATTAGTGCAGTTTGTAATTGGATATATCTTGATAGTAATAGAGAATCTTTGATTTGATCCAGACATGAAAAGTATATGCAAAGGGACCAAGCTGAAAACAATGTAGGCTATCAATATTTGCATCAATACTGAACTACATTTAAACTGGTTCAGTTTGTGACCGGAGCTCTGTGTTTAAACACCGACTGAAGGCTGCTGGTGTTTTATAAACGTTCACATAAAAAAATAAATAAAACAATAAAACACTAGCAAACATTTAACCCGTTAAAAGCCTGGCGTCCAGCAGCAGCAGCAGCCCATTCATCTCTGTTGTCAGTTTTAAGCTAGCTCACATTATTATTCAGCAAGTCAACTTCTCTCTCTGTGTGGCCGTGGTTATTTAATCACCGCAGATAACGGGCGGTTACCGGTTAACAGTTCATCAGTTTAACCCCGACAGAACAATACAGAATGAGCTGGAAGAGGCCAGCGGTTATTTAGATAGATAGATAACGTTACAGAGCTGACAGCAAATTATACACATTCATCATCATCATCATCATCTGCAGGTGAGCAGCTTCACAACACCGGGACACACACAACACAACACACAATACGGGCGGAGGAGGACGAGTCGGTGTCGGTCGAAGCGTTGCCAAGTAGCAAGTAGGTAGTGTGGTGTTTTGTTTCCCAGAGAGAAGACAGACAGACAGAGAGGTTTCACCGCTCGGACACAGCGGGAGGATGAACAACAACGACACAGTCAGCGGTGTCCTCCCCGGAGAGAGGAGAGGAGGCACCGGCCACAGATTCACCGAGCTCCCCCTCCCTCTCCTTCTCCTCCTGCTGCTGCCTTTTCCTCCTCCTTCCTCTTTCTCCGTGTCGCTACTATCTGTATTTTATTTTATTTTTTACCTTGTTTGAAGATGCTGTTCTGGTGATTCCGCTGCTTCAACCTGCTCTCCTCCGCCGCCATCTTTCCTCCTCCTGACCTGCTGGGGCGCTGACGTCACTCGCAGTCAGAAACGGCGGCGCTGGTTTCCGCGAGGTCCTAAATACGGAGCGGAGGCCACGCCCCCAAAACGGTTAGCTAACTAGCTAGCTAGCTGCTAGCAGAGCGATAGATATAACATATTAGGGTTATATTAGGTTTTATTAATTTTTTACATTGTTACATAGCCTACTGAATTTATGACTTCCCTGACTCTCTATTTACATTCAGTGTCTTTTTTAAATGTCTTTGTTGTTGATAGATATCTATCGCTGTGGCTGCTAGTAGTAGCACCAAGAGCTAATTAGCACGTAGCATGTATATTTGATAACAATTTAACTGTTTATTATTTATGGTTTTGTCAACAACAAAGGAGAAGGAGAACAAGGACATTTAAAAAAAGACACTTGAATGTAAATAAAGAGGCAGGGAAGTCATAAATTCAGACAGTAGGCTATGTAACGGTGTAAAAATGAATAAAACCTAATATTATCTCAAAATAAATACATAAATGATAATAAAATAAATATATAAATTAAAAAAGATAAATTTAAAAAAGCAACACAAGGCCTATTTGTTTAAGTAAGGGGTAGACAATATATGTAAGAGGTAGACAATATAAGTTTGCTTCTTTCTGCCCCCTTTCATTCAAGAGTTACAGTATTGTCATTGTTTATTTTATTTTTTGTTTTTATGCTTGATAACTGAATGAAATAAACTAAACTAAGTTCCTCAGTCAATCAAACATACTGTTATCCATTAATTATGTAGCTATTTTGTTTAGTATTGACATTAGGCTATATAAATAATACCAAGGGGGTTTTATGTTTTATAAATATTCATATATTTGGAATGGATGTGCTGGTGGAATCAGTAAAACGTCTCTTATTCTTATGTTTCTGTGTCACTTCTGAGTTTTACTGAAGGAGCTTTTGTGTGAATTTTCCAAGTTGGAAACAATTTTTTCTCTTTATTCCAGCACCACATGAATGCAGGATGATATAATAAATTGCCCCAGAGCATAGACAAGTAAAGGCCCCACAGTCTTTAGCTACACCACGCACACACTGAAGTCTCTTTGTGATAGTTCAGTCTTTCAGCTGAGCTTCCCTGACTTTCAAACAAGAGATATTAAAGCAGAAGTAAGTGATATATTTGTGTTAATATAAGTCTTAAATAGTTATATCTTCCGACAGCAATCACTTACATAGAGTGTTTGGACTGAAACACGGGTCTCTCAGTCCCTCTGCTCTGCTCTGAGCTGAAGAGAAAACATTTATCGTATCCTACAGTTTTTATCCAATGAGGAGAGAGAACGGCATGCAGGGCTGTGTGTGCAGCCAAGGAACGCCGTGAATGTGGCGACGTAGGGACGAGGACTGTTATGGTGCGTTCAAGGAAACTCGTATTTTTCCGACCGTGAAGTCGTACCAGTTCGATCTGGTACGAGTTCACCGGTCGGAAGTTACGAGTGGCCGTTATAGTGACTTTCACCGGTAAAACAGGTCGGAAAAACACGAGTGGGTTGCCTGAAACGCTACAAAGTCGTAAGTTGTGACTTGAAGCTGTAATTTACGATTTCAAAAGCCTGCCTGGAACGCAGCATTAGCGAAAACGACCGGACCACTTACTTCTGCTTTAATTGTCCAAGCAAACAGCTTTAGATTAGACAAGATGCTTTAGCTCAGGTTGAGTGTTGATCAGAATATGAAAGTACTACAAGATTAATGTCATTAATCAACAATATATGTGGATTTTTATTGTTGATCTTTGACCAGTAGCCTACCTGTGAAATGTATGATGAAGTTGATAAAAAATTCTTGTTTTCTCTTTGGTGAACACAACAGAAACCATGTAAACATGACACCGTAGCTTTATATCAACACCTCTATAAGATAAACAGACATCTGCTCTACTGGCACCAACTGATGCACAAAGTGAGACGTAGGATAGGCTATACGGGACTAAACTGATGGAGTTCAAATCCAAACTGGACCTAATTCATCCTGAATGTCAGAACTTGTTTTGGAGACCATGTGATTCTTTTCTGTAGCAAATGGATTTGACCAGAAACAAGTCATCTGATTCTCAGGATGTTGTTCAGCTCATTTTAAAAAGCAGTTATGTCAGACATGCTGCTGAGGCCCTGACCTTGTTTCCTGAGCTTCAGCGGGTTCGATCAGATTACAGTCGGTCTTCACACCTGGATGTGAGTGTGTGGTTGGTTGTTATCAGATGACAGCCCAGTCAGACCTGCTCTCAGGGAAAACAGTGGCTATACAGGCCGTTTCACGTGAACTGCACTTAGCCTACCACAAACTGTCTGCAAACTGTCACTTACCTTAAAGGGATAGTTCACCCAAAATGAAATTGCACTCATTATCTACTCACCCTCATGTCGACTAAGGGCTGGGAGAAGTTTCAGAGTCCTCTGTGGCTTCTCTGAGTTACAGGGGGTCTCGGTGTAGCAGTGCATGTCTATATGGCGGTTGCAAATGGATACCAACTGTCTTCGTAAACAAAAAGACACACCAAAAAACATCCAAATACCTCCATGCTGCCCGTATGTAATGTCCGTCTTGTATTGAAGCCCCGAAATGAGAAATTGTTCCCAAAAAATTAAATAAGTCTATATTTCAAGCTTGTTTGTAGTGGAAGCTCCTCTTCCTGGTCCGTCCAAATCTCGCGGAACAATTTCGCATTTCGGGGCTTCAATACAAGACGGACATTACATACGAGCAGCATGGAGGTATTTGGATGTTTTTTGGTGTGTCTTTTTGGACGAAGAAAAGTGGTATCCATTTGCAACCGTTATATGGACATGCAGTGCTGCACGGAGCCCCGCTGTAACTCAGAGAAGCCACGGAGGACTCTGAAACTTCTCCCAGCCCTTAGTCCACATAAGGGTGAGTAGATAATGAGTGAAATTTGAATTTTGGGTGAACTATCCCTTTTACTCTATAGCTTGATCACCACCGAATACCAGACAACAGAGAGACAGCGAGAGTGTTTTTATTCCCAAGCCACAAGCAGAAAAAGTACATTTGGTTTTTCTCCTGCAGTTTGCAGTGTGATTCAGCTGAACGGTTGGTACTGTACTGTGTATGTACAGCAGGACGGACGGAGGCTCCCGAGTCCTCACATCTGAAATCATTTAGTCTCTGAATTATTGATGAAAACACAAAACCAGCTGCTACAGAGTCCTGGATCACAAGTTGTTGTCGATCGTTTGTGTTGCTGCTTCTGCTGCTTTCTGAAACTGCAGCAGCGTCCAGCTCTGAGGACGTTCACCACCTCTAACGCTGTAGCCTACAACCTGTAGGACAGAGGTCAGAGTGGAGGCTGCTGCTGCTGCTTGGTAGGACAGGAGGACCTCACTACAGTTCAACATCCAGCTACTGAAAAGCATCCAAGAGGTCAGGACAGAAATATTCTACATTTAAATCAAGACTGGGACACAGTTCACTGATTAATAACAACAATAAAAAGGTCAAAACAGGTCAAAGTCTGAATTTGTGTAGTAGTAGGAGCGACTGGAGGAAGTTGAGCCACCCTGCTGCTGAAGAAAAACTGAGCATGTGACCAAATATTTAGGAGGAAGGCATCGTTTCATTTCATGGAGTCTGTAAGAACCACATACTCTTGTTAACATTTTTGTTAACATTTCTATGTTTCCCACTTTGTGTCATAAACTGTAAACTGTTTTCTTGTCTGTAACAACATCTATGTCCCGTCTGTCCGTCCTGGGTGAGGGATCCCTCCTCTGTTGCTCACCCTGAGGTTTCTCTGATTTTTCCCTGTTAAAAGGGTTTTCCATGGAGTTTTTCCTCAGTCGATGTGAGGGTCTAAGGACCGAGGATGTTGTTATGATGCCTTGTAAAGCCCTTTGAGACAAGCTGTTAGTAAAAAACGGGCTATTGCCTTGCCTTGCCACATGAGTAAAGTACTTAGACATTTATTTTCAAAAAATGTTTTTCACTCTTGAAAGTGAATTTAGTCTGTCATAAGTTTAATGAAAATTGTGTTTCAACCAAAAGAGATCATTATAAATTTGTTTTATACATCAGTTGTCGTATCTATGAGCTACAACATGAGGTAGTAAACCCAGGATGAAAGTGAACCATCTGTGGGGAGTTATAAAGTCAAGTACCCTGCTCCAATGCCTAACTTACCCCATACACAAGACCACTGTTTTTTTGGACGCTATATTATCAACACAGTTACTGTATGGTTATTGGTTACACTCATTCTGTTTGTTTGTGAGGATACAAAACACCCTGAAATATGAGTTACTGTAGCAACAAAACTACAATTGACTTGATGTGGTGATCCTGAATATGAAAAGTGGCTCAACTTACCCCGGTCTCCTCGACTGGTTTATCACCATCGTTTTGCTGAAACAGACTTTAATATTTCATTACCAGAGTAAAAGCTCAACTGTTGAACCAAAACAGAGACAGACAGAGAGACAGACAAACACTCCGCAGCCCGTTTGTTGTGAACGTACTTTAATCAGAACGGTCAGAAGCTGCAGCTGAACGTCTCAGACGACCTGCAGTCAGACTTCATTCTCCAGTGCAACATGACACAACAGTTATTGATATCAGCTTCAACTGATCAGTCGTCTCTTTTCTTTCAATTCATCTAAGCCCCTGCTGCCCCCCCCTAGTCTGAAGCCCAAACCCCCAGACACAAGTCGTCCAGCAGCGTATTTATACCTGGTCATGGTCTCCAGACCCTAATAATTGATCAGTTTGTTTAGTTTGGGCAGCTGCAGAACAAATAGTCCCTACGACGCCTGGTGATCCTGCTAAGATGCTAAGCTAAACTAGCATTCCCTACATGTTGATGTCAGCAAAGTAAAGCTGGTGTTTCTCCTAAGTTTAACCATTTGACGAGTTTGAGTCCAGCTGATGTGGAAGCAGCATCATGACCAGTGAAAATACAGAGTCTGAATTATTAAGTTTACACTCACTGTGTTTTTTGATTTTAATTGAGGAAGTAAATACGTGTCTACGTCATAATGACCAGTGACTCTGTATTTCATTACTGCTGAATCCAAGTGTAAAGCAGAGTTTCAGATCTTCCGCTGTATAGAAGTGTTATTTACGTCCTACAAATGTTAGACTTTTCGCATATAAATGTTCAAGTTTTTACTTTTGAAAACTGTGATTTGCAAATTTATGACTTTATAATGTTGAAGAACACCCATGAATACCCCCCCACCCACCCCGACCCCATAACCTACAGCGACCCTAATCAAACACAGTGTGCAACGAAGACACAAAGTTAAAGACCCACACTGACGTATTGCTACTGAAACATTCACAGTTCAGTCAAATAAAATAAAAAATAAAAAAACAGATTCAAATCTCAAACTGTAAATAATCTGTAAACATGAGTTCAACACTGGCCTGTAATCACGTTGTGCTTTAACTCCTGTTGCTCTGATGACCCAGTGATGATGTTTGTGATTGTTTCCGACATTATTTTTTTTTATAAAAGTCTCTGTAAACAGCGACACACAACTTCTTTTTTTTTGCTTTCATTCTCTTCACCTTTGTTTTAGTTTGAAAAATGAAGCTAATCAATCAATCATTTAGTTCATATTCAGTAGAGGTGCACCAGTACAGTACAGTACAATATGTAGAAGATGTGACATCAGGGAATATGAGGAAACGAGTGACTACCAGACAGTTATAAAGGGAACTAAACACATTTTAAATCACTGTACAATTTACAGATATACAGTGATTATAAAGCAGCTCTAGGTTCTATATTGATACTGTGAAAGTATCAAAGCCTCAGTCCACAGAGAAATGCACACAGCCTGTATTCAGAAACTGAGCCTTATGCTGTGTTCAAAACAACTCGGAAGGTCGGAATTCCCAACTCGGAAATTTCCGACTTCCTTCATCAGTGCGTTCACGCTGCAGGAACTCGGAAGAGAAAAAACATAGATACCTGAAGGAAGTTTGGCGTATTGTGGCTCATCACTGAATACCAAAAATATATGCAGCAGTAAATTATGTTTATTTTGGAGGCAAATGAAGAGGAGAGGAGACGCACATATAACGTTATAGGCTTGATAACAGTAAAACGTTATTTCTGTCACATATGAGGACCACAATTTCACACAATACAACAATCACAGCTTAAAGGACAATTCCAGGCGAATTCAACTCAGGGGTGTATTTTCATATCATTTTAGGTCTAAAAGAATGAATCTGAAGATTTTCAGTTTAATCGCTCCTGTTTTGCGGTAGTTGCGTATGTCCCCGCATCGCCACGGCAGCAATGAATGGGAGTGGATGTAAGTTCCGCTGTTTAGGCTGTTTCCAGCCCTCAAAGCCACAGACAGCGTCAGATGGCGACTCAAACATGCACCGAGAAGTTTATTTACTTCAAGCAAGCCGACATGTTTGTAAAACTAGATCTAATTCAAAGTCTCCCGGAGTCTCGCGCGAGCCCGAAGTTGCAGTGCTGGTGTATTCAGGCGCAGTAGGAGCTACCGCTTGTGTCATAAACACAGGAATATCAACTCTTTACTTGCTTGAAGTGTACATTTTTTTCCACAGACAGCGTCAGGTGGCTACTCAAAGATGCGCCGAGAAGTTTTTTTTACTTGAAGCAAGTAAAGAGTTGATATTCCTGTGTTTATGACACAAACGGTAGCTTTTCCCACTGCACCTGAACACACCACGCACGGCAACTGGGTCTCGCGCGAGACTCCGGGAGACTTTGAATTAGATCTAGTTTTACAAACATGTCGGCTTGCTTGAAGTAAATAAACTTCTCGGTGCATGTTTGAGTAGCCATCTGATGCTGTCTGTGGAAAAAAATGCGGCTTTGAGGGCTGGAAACAGCCTAAACAGCGGAACTTACATCCACTCCCATTCATTGCTGCCGTGGCGATGCGGGGACATACGCAACTACCGCAAAACAGGAGCGATTAAACTGAAAATCTTCAGATTCATTCTTTTAGACCTAAAATGATATGAAAATACACCCCAGAGTTGAATTCGCCTGGAATTGTCCTTTAATATAAACATATTTCATATGGGCTACTGCAATAATGCACAAAAAATATGCATTAAAACCGCAACAAATAACTTAATGTTTCTAAATTCTAACCGTTTAAAGACGAGGGCTGCCATGTTTTGATGTTGTCGTGACGTCAAGTTGGAAAGTTGGAGCTCTAAAATGATACCCAAATTTCCGACCTGTAAAATTTCCGAGTTCCACACTGTTCAATTTGTTTTTGACAACTCGGAGCTCGTTTTTTCCTCCGACTTCCGAGTTGTCTTGAACGCAGCATTAAAACCAGCCGTCAGGACTTCCTGTCACTTTGTGATGTCACAACAAAGCCCCGCCCCCTCATCACCTGGACCCCCCATCCATCTAACAACTTGCAGGATTTGGTTTCTCTGAGTGTTTTATTCTGAAATCTGCTCTATTTTTTTATTGGATCGCTTTAGAAAACAGTCAGCCAATCAGAAGAGAGGCTCAGAGCCTCCATCTCTCTTCTGATTGGCCGACACCGACCTGTTGTTACTAGAGCTCCAGAGAGAAGCTGAGAGATGGTTTCTGGTCTTTACAACTTTAAATATAATTTATCTTCTTATGGATCAACTCTAGTGTGAAACACGGGTCCTGCCCTCACAGTGAAGTCACAGTGGATGATGTCATGATGATGACGTAATGGTCTCTCTGTATCCTGTGATTACAGAACAAGCTCTTGTTATTAAAAATGATGTCCACAGTCTCAAAGTATCCTCATATTCCCATGATTATCATCCTCATAGTCCAACATGTTAGTACTGGTGCAGCCCACTGAGATCTGGAGCATTACCAACTGTAAGACAGAATAAATACTAAATAAAACATCCACCAAACCAAACAAACACAATGACAGATTCAAACAATGGTTAAAAAAAAAAGGAAATCTCTGAACAACATCTTTCTCTTTCTCTTCCTGGCTGGTCTCTGATTGGTTGACAGTTTGTAAAGTTTCCTCCCTGAGTTTTGTTTCAACAACAAATATTTCAGCTTCGAAATTTCAGTCTTTATTTGTGACTGTTCATAGTCAGAGTTTCGGTGTCTTCAGGGTTTATTTTGTGGAGGATAAAGTCGTCTATTGATTTTGATTTTCCGTGCATGATTGAATCAAACTCGTGTTCACACACACACACACACACACAGAGGATTTTTCCCTCTGGGGCCGACAGACAGGGATGACGTCGTCGTTCAGGGAAAGGCTCAGTGTCGTTAAGGTGCTGCTCTTCTTCAAAGTGCTTCGTCATGACTCGTCACTTTTCTGCTGCTGCTGCTGCTGCACGATGAGTCGACGCAAATATAATCATCCATTCAGAAAAAAACTAACCAAAAAAAACAAAAAAAAAACTGTTGTGTGCTTCATCATTCCCCTCAACAACAACAACGTCCCGGTGAAGCAGGTGGCTGTACTGTGTGTTGGTGTGGCGGGCGGCGGCCATCTTGCTGGGGGGGTCACAGGTGAGAGGAGGTGGAGAAGCAGAGTTTGAGGGTGAAGGGGTTGGAGCTGTCTGCAGGTCAGAGAACAATGTTTACTGTGATGTGACAGCCTGAAAACTTCCTGTCTGCTCCCTTTTTACAACTGCACAACGTCTGTATGAAGCCTGACCTCTGGTGGCGGCTCTGTGCTACTTCCTCGTCTGAACCCTCAGTGATCTACAGCTGCAGCTCAGGATGGACGAAAACACCAACAACAAGCCCTTTTTTCTATGGTTAAGCCCTAAGTGGCCATACATTGAAAAATCTTATTTCCTTAGTTTTACCAAAGATCAAGCTGAAGCCCTGAAATCCTCTTAGATGACACATAGGCTACTAACAGGTCTGTGTTTTGATTGCACTGCAAAAACTCAAAATCTTTCCAAGAATATTTGTCTTATTTCTTGTCAAAATGTCTCATTTCTAGTCAAAACTAATCTCTTTCCACTTAAAATAATCATCACCTAAAAATGAACTTGTTTTTAGACAGTTTTCACTTGTTTCAAACTAATTTTCAATTGAAATAAGTAGAAAAATCTGCCAGTCAAAGCAAGTTTTTTGTGCTTGTAATAAGAAAGAAAAACTTGCTCCACTGTCAGATTTTTCTACTTCTTTTACGTGGAAAATGTGCTTGAAAAATTAAAAAAAGTGTCAAGCTACGTTTTAAATGTGATGAGTCTTATTTTAGGTAGAATGAGATTTATTTTGACTAGAAATGACATTTTCGTTAGAAATAAGACAAATATTCTTGGTAAGATTTTGAATTTTTGCAGTGTGTGTTTTGATTGCACTGCAAAAACTCAAAATCTTTCCAAGAATATTTGTTGTATTTCTTGTCAAAATGTCAAAACTAAACTCTTTTCACTTAAAATAAGACTCATCACAAAAATTGAACTTGTTTTTAGATCATTTTCACTTGTTTCAAATAAATTTTCACTTGAAATAAGTAGAAAAATCTGCCAGTGAAAGCAAGTTTTTTGTGCTTGTAATAAGAAAGAAAAACTTGCTCCACTATCAGATTTTTTAACTTATTTCAAGTAAAATAAATGCTTGAAAGAAGTAAAAAGGTGTCTTAAAACAAGCTGCTTTTTAATGTGATGAGTCTTATTTTAAGTAGAATGAGATTTGTTTTGACTAGAAATGACATTCTGACTAGAAATAAGACAAATATTCTTGGAAAGATTTTGAGTTTTTGCAGTGATGCACTGATCAATACTTTCCGGCTCCTCTCACGTTGCGTCACTGAATCATGTTTCCTGCAGTACAAACTAAGCCTTCATAAACTGTTTGATTATCTTCACATCTCCAATTAATTATGTTGTTATCTCAGGAAAATGAATTTAACACCTTTTTTGACATCCTGAGAAAATGATCCCTCATGCAATAAAGTGTTTGAATGTTTTGGCCACTGAGGGCTTCCATACTCTGGTACTGAGTGAGTTTGCCTGTTGCCTCCTCCTGCTGCGACTTGATTGGCCGATTGCAGAGTTAGCATTTCTATTTAAATTTTTGGCACTGGAGTAGTTTTATGTCTGTGTTTCTCAGTCTGTCTGCTTGACATTCACATTTTTGCAAGAATAAAACTGATTTAAGTGAGATTATTAGATAAAATATGTAGAAGTTTTCCTTTTTATACATGAATTGTACTGGTGATAGCGTAATAAAATGTATCACAATATGTTATTACAACACATAGGATATTAAAAAGTGTTTAAAATTGCAAGAATGTTGTATCATGACTTGCGTATCGTGATAATATTGTAGCTTGGTGCCTTTGGTGATTCCTCCACTGTTGAAATTTAAATTTATTTTCATAAGAAAAGGAGCGAATATTCAGAGTTTCTTGTTGAATTTATAGTCTTAAAGGGATAGTTCAACATTTTGTCAAATTGGCCCATTGCCATAATCGCTATAGTCATAGCAGTAGGTTCGTTACCTTTAATTGTCGGTGCAAGCTATTTTTAGAACGGCGGAGCAGAGCGTACATTTGGCCCCTTTTGGGATTATTGATCGTACACTGGACACTGGAACCTGGTTAGTTTAGTTTATGAAGAACTTACTGGGTATCCTGATCTGATGGTGGTTGAGGACGGTCAGAGCCTCCACAGCCTCCGTCTTACTGTCAAACTCCAACAGGCCGGACAGAGTCTTAGAGGCGGCTGCAGAGAGGAGGAGGAGGAAGAGGAGGAAAATGATGAAGATGAAGAACAGACATGAATCCAGATTTAAAGAACACAGGAGGGTTCAACTCACGTTTGGCATCAAAGACCTTGAACTTGGTGAAGGCAGGAACGTCGTGTTCAGTACAGAGCTGGAGGTCGGAAACAGAGAAGAAAGGTCGGATTCATGAGGAACAGAGTTTCTGGTTTCCCCTAAAAAAGCTTTTTAATGATTCTGGACTTTAA
Organism: Trachurus japonicus; assembly: GCF_045865225.1. Taxonomy (NCBI): domain Eukaryota; kingdom Metazoa; phylum Chordata; class Actinopteri; order Carangiformes; family Carangidae; genus Trachurus; species Trachurus japonicus. Next base: position 35,788,045 of record NC_140907.1, read on the forward strand.
TAACTTCAACAAAAACAAATCCTGGTGGTTCAGGTTCAGTGTTGAGGGTTTACAAGGTCCAGGAAGAGACCAGGAACCAGGGGAACTGGGACCAGTACCGAAACCAGTAAGTGGACCGGAACCAGAACCGGGACCCAGTACAGGAACCTGGACCAGAACCAGTATCTTTAAAGGGATATTACTTGTATTAAAGGGATAGTTCAACATTTTGTCAAATTGGCCCATTGCCATAATCCCTATAGTCATAGCAGTAGGTTCGTTACCTTTAATTGTCGGCGCAAGCTATTTTTAGAACGGCGGAGCAGAGCCGTGAGCTGCTCAGAGCTACGCTACGGAGGCTCATGGGATTTCTTGGTTTCCCTCATCAAACTCATCAAATACACAATCCAACAACTCCACAACGCTCTGGTGGACAAGTTGTGACCTGCACATTCACCACGCTATGAGATAATAACACAACGTTACCAGACAGAGTTGTTTTAGAGGTACTACTCCGTGGTCTCACCTTGAGCAGCTGGTTCTGGCTGAGCGTGGGCGGGGCGTTGTAGAAGTGCAGCACGGCGGCCGGCGGCTGGATGATGTTCCTGCCGCTGTGAGCGCTGCTGAAGCGGTTGTTCCTGGTCAGACTGAAGTCCTGGTAGCTGCTGCCGCCGTCGCTCAGCTCAAACACCTGGCTGGGGATCACCGCCTGCTGCTTCGACACACTGGGGGGGCGGGGGGAGGGGGGCAAACAAAACAAACAGATGGAGGAAGATGGTCAACACTTTGAACTTCAACGCTTTGAACAAAAGCCACGTTTCCACTGCAGTGAGTTCCTGGTAAAAGGAGGAGGTAGGAACTTCTACAGGAACCGTCCTCTCTCTCGGTGGCCGTGTCTCTGATGGCGACGTGCGACAGTTTTGATCATCGCAAGGTCGTTGTGCAGCGTTTTTTTTTTACTGCTCTTGTTCAGAGCGATTGTTTTTTTCTGGCAGTATAGACGCTTTCTTAAAAAAACAAAAACAACCAAAAAGATGGGGTTTTTAATTGCCGTCTCGATCGTCACGTAATCCCGCGATCGCGTACTTATCACACTTTTTTTTCTCTCTTTTTTTTACCAGGCCTACTGCTACTCTCATCTTTTACTGAGTTATTCTCTCTTTTTTCCAGCCGTTTTTCCGTTTTTAGTAACATTGGGTTTTGAAAATGGCGCTTATTTTGGGGCTTTCTCATGGCGTCACATCCTGCTTTGAGTCTGACCAATCAGCACAGAGTAAACCTCCACAACCTGAGGGACTCTTCGGCATCTTGACTTGCACCATTATTTATACCTGATTGTACTAAATTCTGAATATTGAAATATGTAATACTGTATATATATTTCAAATATTGAAATGCCTAATATTGTATGAAATGTTTCATATTGTATATTTGTTATATTGAAATGTCTTTGTAAATAGTTTGTACAATGCTTTGGCAACAACAAATGTCTGTTCATGCCAATAAAGCTGTTTGAATTGAATTGAATTGTAAACCTCAAGCCCCACCGTGAACCAGAACCGGGACCAGAACCAGTAGAGAAACCAGGACCGGAACAGGAACCCAGTACGGGACCAGTAACACAGGAGGGAAACATTTATTAAAGTTGCATTTTTTTAAACTGAGAAAAAAACATCGATTTATTCACAGGTTTCAGACTCAGAGGCTCCGCCCCCCCCCCTCCAGGCTCCGCCCCCTTTCTCCCAGTCGTCGTCGTTGCTCACCAGACGTTGAGTTTCTTGCCGAACACCTTGATGTTGTTGAGGTGCGTGACGGCTCGGTCCACGGCGTATTCGTCGCCCATCTCCACCAGCGCCGTGCCGGGAACGCTCTTCATGAACTTCACCTGCACACACACACACACACCAACCAGCCAATCACAGAGCGTTGTCATGGTTTCACCAAAACATTTCATAATGAACATGAAAAACGTTAACTGACGATTAAACACACACACACACACACACACACACACACACACCTTCTCCACGTTGCCGTAGAGACAGAAGAGGTTGAAGATGCGGCCGCAGTTCATCTTGGCGGGATGGAGGCCGCTCACCATGGCGACGCAGCTGGAGGCGGCGTGGGCCAGGAAGGAGGAGGAGGAGGAGGAGGAGGAGCAGCAGGTGGAGGAGGAGGAGGAAGAGGAGGTCCTGGGGAGGAGGAGGGGGGGGTAGGAGATCAAGTCCTGCACCTCCTCACTGCTCCTCCTGTAGCGGCTGTTACCGGGCAGAGGCAGCAGGGGGCAGTGTTGACCTGGGGAGAGAGAGAGAGAGAGAGACTGTAGAACGAACCACCTTGTTGTTTACAACTACTTCCTGGTAGAAAACCAGCATGACAACAATAGTGACGGACGAGAGTTTCCCTATATCTCATTTTTCATGTCATTATATCACCGTTTAGACTAATCTTTTGTTTGTAAAGTCTATAAAACCAATGATTGGACAAACATTACTATTTCTGTGTGCACATTTTTGTAATTAGTCATGGTTATCATAGATTAGCCGGGCTAACAGTTAGCTACCTGTTTAACTTTAATAACTCAGTGACTCAATAAACGGTCCATGAAAAAATATTTTCTCCAGCGGATATCTGAGTTACAACATGACTGAGCTAACTGGAGTAGTTTCATGTTGTGTCTGACAACGGGAGGGTTTTAACAGCTGACGTCCTGATGTTAGCTTAGCTACCGTTAGCTGTCCCTGTCAGCTGCAGCCACTGCTGCTTTCTAGACACCGTGATTCCCCCAAACTGAATAAATACCACACATAGCAACACAAAACACACACACACAGAAATAGTAATGTTTCTTCAATCATTTCAGATTTGTCTAAACGGTGATAGGGCGTGAAAAATATGATAGCCTATATAGCCTAGCTAAACTCTCGTTCGTTAGTACTGTTCTCATTTAAATTACGTGCTGGTTTTCTACCCGGAAGTAGGAGATTCAGTCTATAGTGAAGTACTGAGAGAGACAGATCTCAGGATATTCTACCTAAATTCTCAATTGACACACAACAGGTAGAATAGGCTACTGCACACACTACACCTATTTAGGAATATAAAAAATACGTTCAACTGGAAATTTTAATGAGGCAGTTCATGAGCTGAGAGAGAAACAGGGTTCCCACTCTTCTCTTGAAATCGTTTTCCAGGACATTTTCAGTCACGGACATTAGTTTTTACAGCATACACTGATTCATCTCGTCCCATTCATGCTTTGGAGAAGTCTTCTTTTCGTCAATGGTAAATTTTGTAAATGTAATGCCAATAAAGCCATTTGAATTGAAAATTGAATTGAATTGCATTGAAAGAAAGAGAGAGTCCGTCTGTACCGTAGCCGTTGGATGGATGCTCTCCCAGGATGGCCTGTCGCTGCCTCCCCCTCCCTCGCTCTGCAACACACACACAACACACACACAACACACACACACTCCTTAATAATGGACAAATGAGACTTTGCGCAGGCTATAGTCATAGCTGTAGGTTCATAACCTTTAATTATCGGTGCATGTTGTTTAGAGATCTATATGGGATCTATAGGGATTATGGTGATAGGAGAATTTGCCAAAATGTTGAACTATCCCTTTAAACATCCTGTTTCCACCGTCAATCCAGGAGGAGTTGGAAAAAGCCTAATTATCATAATAAAAGTGTCAAATCAATATTAGAATGAACTAGACTCAACGACGTGGCTTCCACACATCAGAGTTGACCATTTATTCACTTTAAATTTGTTAAATTAGTTTTTTTGCACCGGCTTCTGAGGCCAAACTGTTTACAGTCAGACGGTTCAACAACAGGAGATGAGGAACTGTTTTTCAGTGAAGTCTCTGTTTTGTTCTCGTCCTCTCCCTCTGTGGACGTTTTGTTTCCTCCTTTAAACCTCAAAGGACCAGAGTCACAATTCCTACGATCTCTGCAGCACTTGAACGTAAACAGGTTCGAGTCCTCACCGTTAAACCGCAGTCATGTTATAAACCTACACCACTGATTATCGATTGATTTATTGATTATTCAGAGAGTGTCCCATGTTTCTCTTCTTTTTTTCGTCTTATATGTCTTTAACGGACAGGACAGTTAGAGAGAGACAGAGAGAGGAGGGATGACATGCAGCAAAGGGCCGCCTGGTGGAATCGAACTGGTGCAGTAAGCCACCATGTTTCTCTTCTAAATAACACTGAGCAGATCAGTCCCAGAAAAACAAACTCACAACAGACAAAAACATTTCGGCAGCCGCTCCCACTCTGCAACCAGGATACCTGAGACACTGAGTGTGTGTGTGTTTGTGTGTGTGTGTGTGTGTGTGTGTGTGAGTGTGTGTGTGTGTGTGTGTGCGTCCTACCTCGGTGCAGGAGGAAGGGTTTGCTGTAATCCCAGCTGCTGTTGTCATTTCGGACGACGTTCAGTCTGTTGGGCTGCAGGGGGCGACAGAGCACAGCACCGCTGGGTGTGTGTGTGCGTGTGCATGAGAGTGTGTGTGTGTGCACCTGAGTGTGTGTTTGTCAAGAGTTTGAGTGTGTGTGAGTGTGTGTGTGAGTGTGTGTGTGTTTACCCGAGCGTACTCGATCTTGAGCGTGCAGCAGCCGGCGTAGATGTCGGCGCCGTTCAGAGCCAGTTTGGCTTTCTGAGCGTCCTCCACTGACTCGAACGTTAACGAGCTCATTAAGGATGACTCATCACCGGCCAATCAGAGGACAGAACAACAACAACAACAAGACCACCACAGAAACCGAAGGCGGGTTTCTGAGGCCCGGTCCAATCAGCTCTGATCCTGACTCCTGCAGCAACAGTGGCTTAAAGGACCCTAAATTGACATAAATTAGACCACATTGGACAACATTTTGAAGTAAACGCCAGAAATAAACAAATATTTGTTCTGAGATTGAAGAACGTTACTTTTCTAGTCAATGTACGTTCAAATTAGGGCCAATGGCGTAAATTTTTGGAAATATTGTAGAGAAATTTCTGGAAAAAAGTGGTACAATTTTTCCAAAAACATTTAAACATTTCTAGAAAAAATGGTAAAAATTCTCAAAAGAATAAATAAATAAATAAATAAATAAGAATTGTAGAAAAAAGTGAAAAAAAATTCTAAAAAAAAATTCTACAAAAAAGAAGTAAAAATTCTCAAAAAAAGTAAAAAAAAAAAAAATCTACAAAAAAGTGGTAAAAATTTTCATAAAAGTAAAAAAAAAAAATCTACAAAAAAAGTGATAAAAACTCTCAAAAAATAAAATAAATAAAAAATAAAATCTACAAAGAAGTGGTAAAAATTCTCAAAAAAAGTAAAAAAAAAAAAAAATCTAGAAAAAAGCGGTAAAAATTCAAAAAAAAAAGTGGTATGGTCTGAAAAAAAAGTTAAACATTTTCTAAAAAGTTCTAAAAAAGTAAAAAAAAAAACATTCTATAAAAAGTGGTAACATTTCTATAAGAAAATAAAAATAATAATTTCTCCAAAAAAAAGAAAAGAAAAGAAAGTTTTAAAATTCTAATTTCAAGGTAAGGTTGGGGACCCCCTTGAATCCACTTTTGGCGCATTTCCACTAGCACGGCTCGGCTCGATACGGCTCGGCACGGCACGGCTCGGCTCGGTTTGGTTGTGTTTCCATTACAACTGAGTATCACTAGTGCCGCCGTGACGTCATTTACACGGCGCCGAGCAACGCTCTAAACTCTGTAAATATATAACTTTAGCAACATTTGAAACATTTTCAGGCGAGAAAGTATTAGAGTTTAACCAGCCGGTGGTAAACCTCTAAAAAGCCATCGGGTAAGTTAATTAGCGGTCGTTTTCTCCTCGGGGTGACGGTGGTAGGCTGGCCGGCGGAGCACGTCAGGAGCCGGGCTGCTGCCTCTGTGGTGTCGCGGTCGCTGCTCGGACCTGGAGCTTCACTTCTCCGAAAAACATCGGGGCAAACTTCTAAACAGCCGTCGTTTGGATAAACTAACCGCACATGGGGATCTAAACAGTTACTTTCTCGCATGAAAAAATATTAAAACTTAATAAAGTCACGTAATAACAGAGCCAGTCTAAATATTAGAAATTCTCTGGTAATAACAGGCTTCAGCAGGAACATTTCTGTTGTCGGTCGTCGCTTCCAGTGACGACACTCATCGGCCAATCAGTGGAAGGCAGTCGGCTGACGTCACGTTTTAGTAACGCTTCGGCTCGCTTGGAACCAGGGCTGAGGTGATACCAAAACTGTACCTGGTTGCAGGTACTGCGTGCTAGTGGAAACACGCAAATAGCGCGCCGAGCCGAGCCGTACCGAGCCGAGCCGTGCTAGTGGAAATGCGCCATTAGAGAACTATTCCTTTAAGGAGCTCATTAAGCTCCGCCCCCCTTCTGCAGCTTGAATTAAACTGAGGTTAAACAAGTCTCTCTAAACACACACACACACACAGTCAGGAAGGATATTCCACCATGGCCTGGATGCCGTTGCGTTTGAAGATGACGATGCGCAGGACGTTTCTGACGGGGTTACAGACGGTGTAGAGTACATCCTGAGAGAGAGAGAGAGAGCACAGTGATGACTAACAGGCCAGTGCATTGTATTGCTTTGTTTTGTTTTGTGTCTATACTTTTATATTTGTCTATTCTACTTGTTTTTACAAGACAGAAATAAAGACACTAAACTAAAAAAGATCTTCTCATGTTGAACTCATTATATAAAAACAAAGAGCAGCCAAACACCAGGCTGAAGAGAGAGGAACAGCTGCAGGTGAACCGGCTGGAGAGCGCAGCGCTGTCCGTCCAACCCTAGTGTTGAATAAAGGTTTTGTTTGTTTGTCTTTTAATGAACATGATGATGTCACAGTGAAGTTGACCTCGGACCTTTTGGATATAAACTGTCATCAACAAATGTTTAGATGTTTAGAGTTGAACTGTGTCATAACTAGAAGGTTAATTTATGAGTCATGGCCAAAAACATCACGATGTGAGGTCACATATTATGGAAGCCTCTTTAACATATATTAAGGTGTTTGTTTTGCCTTCCGGCCCCCAAAATGTGAGAATTGACAAAATAATCTGTAATTTCCAATCTCCCTAAATTGAAAACCATGTGGTTTTACGAGTTGTTCCCTCAGTTGTCTGACAATGATGTAATTAGGTTTCAAATTTGCATAATCCCACCCCTACCTGGGACCAGTAGAAGGGGCGGGGCAAGCAGTGGCTCATTTGCATTTAAAGGGACAGGCTCTGAAACCAGCCGTTCTGAACAGGGCTGTTTAGAGAGGATGAAAAGAGCTGTGATGTTTGATCCTTGGGGTATTTTGACCGAAGCGTGTCACAGACATGTCTTTAAGACACCTGGGAACTATTTTAATTTGTGGATACGGGGCAGAATATTTCTCCTTTAAAGGGATAGTTCACTCAAAATTGAAATTTCACTCATTATCTACTCCCCCTCATGTGGACTAAGGGCTGGGAGAAGTTTCAGAGTTCTCCGTGGCTTCTCTGAGTTACAGCGGGGCTCCGCACAGCACTGCATGACGGTAGCAAATGGATACCACTTTTCTTCGTAACAAAAAGACACACCAAAAAACATCCAAATACCTCCATGCTGCTCGTATGTAATGTCCGTCTTGTATTGAAGCCCCGAAATGCGAAATTGTTCCGAAAAAGAGTCTATATTTCAAGCTTGTTTGTAGCAGAAGCTCCTCTTCCTGGTCCGTCCAAATGTCGCGAGATTTGCGCCGGCGTCAGTGCTTTTTGTTACGAAGACAGTTGGTATCCATTTGCAACCGTCATATGGACATGCACTGCTACGCCGAGACCCCCTGTAACTCAGAGAAGGAACGGAGGACTCTGAAACTTCTCCCAGCCCTTAGTCCACATGAGGGTGAGTAGATAATGAGTGAAATTTGAATTTTGGGTGAACTATTCTTTTAAGTGTCAGATCTGAGGACGTTTCCCTCGTGTGTTTTGTGACATCACCACCACCTTTAAACCTCGGAGGACGTGTGTTGTGAGACTCACGGTGGTGATGGGGTACAGCGGGTTCTGGATGGACAGCAGCAGGACCTTGTTGCCGCTGCTGGGGTCGTCGGCGTTGGTCGGCCTGGTGATCCTCTGGCTGGTGGAGAAGTTGAAGAAGGCCTGTTGCTCGGCGATGAACACCGGCTCCCGGGCGCCGCACGACACGCAGCGCTCGGCGCTCGCCACGCTGTCGAACTCCACCAGAGCCTGACGCTTGAAGGGCATCATCATGACGTAGCTGAGGACAGGTGAGGCGGAGACAGGTGGTTTAAAAAGCAGATCCTCTCTCAGCTTCTCTCTGGAGCTCTAGTAACAACAGGTCGGTGTCAGCCAATCAGAAGAGAGGAGGAGGCTCTGAGCCTCTCTTCTGATTGGCTGACTGTTTTCTAAAGTGATCCAATAAAAAAATAGAGCAGATTTCAGAATAAAACATTCAGAGAAACCAAATCCTGCAAAGTTGTTGGATGGTGAGTCCAGGTGGTGAGGGGGCGGGGCTTAGTTGTGACATCACAAAGTGACAGGAAGTCCTGACGGCTGGTTTTAAGGCTCAGTTTCTGAATACAGGCTGTGTGCATTTCTCTGTGGACTGAGGCTTTGATACTTTCACAGTATTAATATAGAACCTAGAGCTGCTTTATAATCACACTACACATGGACATCTACCTTTATACTGTATGGAGCTTTAACACAAACATCTACCTTTATACTGTATGGAGCTTTAACACAAACATCTACCTTTATACTGTATGGAGCTTTAACACAAACATCTACCTTTATACTGTATGGAGCTTTAACACAAACATCTACCTTTATACTGTATGGAGCTTTAACACAAACATCTATCTTTATACTGAAGGAGCTTACAGTCCCTGTCGTGAGAAGCTGAGGTGAAACTACAGTGGTTGCTGAGTCTGTGTCTAAATAAATCAGTCAGTAGCTGCACACACAGGATACACCTAAATAACTAGCGGTGTCTTTAGTTTGAACTGTGTTTTGAAGGAACGTTTTTTTTTTTTTTTTTTTTAATGAGACATAATCTTCAAGTCCTTAAAACCACCTTCCTTGTGCAGCAGGACGTATTTAAATCAGGTCAGGTGTGTTACCAGATGTTGCCGAACTTGTCGAGCGCCTCCACCAGATCGGCCTCCACCACGGCGTCGCACAGCCCTCGGACGTGGACGACCGGGGACGGGGGGATGCGGTGACCGTCCCCCGCTCCGTCCTGCACACAGACAGACAGACAGACAGACAGAGGACACCTGGGCTCAGAGGGGAGAATAAAAAACCTTTGACATAAAGAGTCGTAACTGTGGTGGTGTAACAAACACACACAGGCACACACACAACTTCCTGTCCACAGACACAAAAACAGAATCTCACGCGTCTGTGATGTGAAACAAAACAGATCAAAGGAGTCAGGACAGGAAGATCAGCAGCTCCGTCCCTCCACCACAGCAACCAGAGTGCAGCAAATGTGTGAACAGCCGATGTTGCGTTTAATGTGTCAGCACAACGTCGGCCTTTCTCATCGACCGGCCTGAGCTGATCCGTCTTGTGCCTCAGAACGTCTTCTTCCTTTTTTTCCTTTTCCTTTTCATCCTCTCTCCGCTCTCATTAATCATTTCATTAATCATCTCGTGACCTCTTTTGAAGAGTCTGACCCCTGAAATGGTTTTGAACAGGCCAATACAGACAGAGAGGAACACTTACTGCACAAACTCTAGATTTAGCAGCTACTCCTTGTACCCGATCTACTCAAAGCTCAACATGTACGGATTTGTTTTGATTTGATTTAGGGACAATGTGCACCTACATGAATCATTTTTTAAATGGAAAAAATTCAAAGATGGGTGCAGCAGATTTAGCACTCATCACATAATACACATCATCCGATACATATACTGTTTGTATTTTTAAAAGAAACTTCTACTTACATGTGCAAATAGCCTCAATATTTCACTGAAGCATCGCATAGTAATTAAAACGTCTATGAAAGTTAAAATGTGACATAAATTATACAAAGTGCCTGTGTGATATGCATGTGTTATCTAAATTTCAACAAACAAGACATCAATTAACAAAAAAACCCCAAAAGAAAGATTAATATAAGATGTTGGAAAAGGATTGTTTACTCAAAAGCCATTTTGTGGCGATATACCAAAAATTATTGTGATTAACAATGTTTTTTTTTTTTATGAAGTAACATATTAATCAAAGACTTTTATTTTGTAGTGCAGGACTTTTATTTTGTAGTGCAGGACTTTTACTTTGTAGTGCAGGACCTATTTATTCTCTCTCTGTTGGATTGTTGACGTGAACCCTCAGCTGCGCGTGACTTTGAGTTATTTCCATCTTTCAGTTCCTTAAACTTGTGTCTCCTCTGCATATTGTTGTGTTGTGTTGTGTTGTGTTGTGTTGTGTTGTGTTGTGTTGTGTTGTGTTGTGTTGAGATAAAGCAGCCGTTGTGTTTATCAGCGTGTCTCGTTGCAGAGGATGCTGGGTAGTGCTGCTCTGAGATGACTCAGAGATGAGTTATCTGATGACGTCGGTGAGGCGTGGCTGAGAAGAAATCAAGACTGTTGCAGTTGCAGAAATCTTCCCACATGCACTTTTCAGAGGTGACAAAAAAAAAAAAACATGTTTACGTCTTCGTCAGGAAGAGGTTGTGCAACAGTCACAGCAGGTCGAGGCTGCAGGTTCACAGGAAGTGTGCTCTGATTGGCTGTACGATGCCCTGACCTTTGAAAGATCAGATCTCTAGACTCTTCAATCACACATCTGGAACTGGTCTTACCGGATGTTAAGATACTGTGAAGTCATTTCTAAAGCCGTCTGCTGGACTGGACGACAGATCTGAGACGATGACAACGTCTCCATGTGGAGGTTTAACAAGACATACTTTGGCATGTTACAGTCAAAGGATCAATAAAGTTGTGGTTTCATCACAGTCCAGCAGGATTTCCACCGTCTTCCTCAGGTGCAATGATCCTCTTTATTTGGTTCTTCTATCAGGTGTGTCGCTATGCAGACGACACCAGACTGTACCTGCCTCTTCAACTACACTCGTTTGCTGCTTTCACATGGAATCAGGCTTCAGGCAGACGGAAAACCAGATGTTATTTTAATGGACGAGAGAAGGAAGGTAAACTTGGCCAATGTTGAACTATTCACAACTGAATTCACAACAGGATGTGACGTTTTAGAGGCAATTTAACATAAGTTTCAGTTTGCAACGCAATATCAAGAGAAATCTGAATTTTATCGCTATATACTGTATGTGTAGCTATGATAATAGCATTAAATAATACACCAGAATTTGTTGTAAACACGTATGTTTCTAGACTCATGGTTCCCAGTTATGGTGGTTTCCAGTGTAGAACTTGGCCTCCGACCCGGTGATCCAGCTCTCGACACAAACGCACTTTGTAATAAACAAATTATAAGTATAATTCGATATGACCAAGACACCTAAAAACAAAAACACGGCCGTTTTCATCAATTTACAAGCAAGTGGGCAACACATACATTGGAGTGAATGGGTTTTCTGGGCGCTTTTGCAATACCCATATCCTGCCACTCGGGGCGCAAAACCCTTACCACGGGAGTCAATGGTGGTGTCGTTACTCTCTTTTCCAGTGCTCTAGTCGTAACGTCGCTGTTTTCAACATCAAATAGCTTAGTTAGTAAAGTAGTTAAGCTATTTTGGGTCCACAGAAGCTACATTTCCCCAGGCATTTCTAAACCTTAAATGCAGCGCTTGCATGTGACGCCACCACGTACGTATCCTTGTGCTGATGCCCGTCTGCTGCAGCGCGGCGCAGCAGTTAAATTCGTGAATCATGGCCATAGCTGGACAAGTTTATGTTTCTAATAGAGTCCTCAGAGAACAGTTACACGTTCGGATGCTTACTCCCCACACCCCCCGGGTCTATTTGAGTTGTCTTGTGTTGATGATGATGAGCGTTCACCTCACACTCTGACCAAATGATGTCACACAGGGTTGTAGTTCTATATTCTTACAGACTGCGGTTTAAACCTTCAGTACACTACGCTGTGTTACCATAACGACGCCGAGCAGAAGTGTGAGCTCATGAGTCAACGATGTAACGACGAAGGTGAGTATACGTGTTAGTAGTGAGTGATTGGTTACCACGGTTACCTCCTGGTTGCATCTCTGTGAAGTTGTGAACTTCCTCCGCTCCGTCGGCAGGAGTAGCACAGAGGAGGTGCAGCTCAGGAGGTTGCCATAGTGACTAAGCCTCAGCTTTTTTTGGGTGTGCGTGTGTCTGTCTTGTGTGTGTGTCTTTATTTAGTGTGTGTGTGTGTGTGTGAGCCCGAGGCTGAGCGTGCAGTGACATGTTGCTTCCTTCCTGTCAGACTGAGCTGTATCATTACAGCTCAGTCTGACTGCAGCCTCAGCTTCTCCTCCTCCTCCTCCTCCTCCTCCTCCTCCTCCTCCCTTCACCTTCATCGCCTCCTCCTCTTCCTCCCTGACGCCTCACTGTAAACATTAGCTGGGTCAGCCGTCGAGCTAACGAGCTTTTAACGAGGCCAATGAGGCGCGACGATGCATCATTTATAATAAACCACCACAGGAGGAGGAAATGTTGAGGAAATATTTATCTTTCTGTCTGGGATGGAACAGTTGTAACTCCTGTCAGCGCCGTTACATGATTTCCGTGGAGATGAGTACGGCGGCCCCGAGGGGTCAAAACACTGCCGCTTCAGAAAACACACAAAGAGACAAACGTGTTGCTGATTCACAAAACAACTTCATCAGTTTGACAAAAATCTCCCAACAACAAGTTGCTCAAAGAAGTTTCTGGGGACACGATAAAGCGAGGGAATGTCAGTGCCCGATGCGCATTTCCCCCATCTTTTAGTCTACGGCAGACACCGCGGATATGCATGAAAACAGGAAAAATACAAGCACGTTGCAATGAATTTCCCTCTGTTCTATTTCTGATTAAATTAAATCTAATGTAGACTGATCAGTTAATTGTAAAACATTTATTTATCGATGTAAATGTGGTGATTTCTGCACATACAGACAGCGTCGAGTCTGCTCGCTTTCTCCCCCGGGATGACGACGTAGGCTGACCGGTCGATCACCTCAGCAGACTGCTGCTGCCTCTCAGATGAGCCGAGCTCCCAGATGGTTCTGCACTTCTCCCAAAACGTCGGAGCAAACTTCCAAACTGACGTCAGTTGGATAAACTGACCACAGATCAGGACTCTAAACTGTGACTTTCTCGCATTAAAAAATATTAAAAATGAATGAAGTGACGTTTTAACAGCGCCACAGCGGACTTTTAGCTGCTCTACTGCTAGCACTTTTGGTTGAAGCAATCACATTCAGTACAAAACATACCGGTATGCCTGCCGTAAAATGGCGCATGCGCAGAAGAGTTTTCTCTTTTTTCAGATCTTGTTCCTGTTCACGATAAAGCGAGGGACCGGTCCGGGGCCTTTAGTTGTTCTTCTTCCTGACTTTAGAAGTTGTGCAGACAGCTTCCTCTTAGTGGGTTTGACAATAATCTAAGTTTGTTTGGTTTATTAAAATGTCAATATCACATGATTCACATGGTATTGATCACATGGACTGTTAGCTTAGCATTAGCCTTTATAGTAGGGAGGTTAAGCGACTTTTGACTTCAAGTCATGATGCAAAGGTCCCCTTTGGCAGGGAAGTACCTTAGGGTCATACAAATAAATCTATCCTAAGACACAAGTGAGATCACACTTTGTATCCGAAATAAACACGTTTTTAAAATGCCTTTTTTTAATTGAGAAAACGCATGTTAAAAGCACATTCCATTTAGAATGTCCATAGAAACTACAATGTTTTAGGCTCCTGGATGTGATCTACAGCTTATTTGTGACATGATTGCAATATTTCAGGATTGTTTCTCAATTTGAATGATGAACAGGGATATAATGCCTTTCAATCTGTAGGGTGGACTGACATAGGAAGCATAAAGTCCAGTCAAGACATTCCATTATGGCTAATTTGAAATAACAAATAAAGATACTGTAACATCGTGAGATTGATAAAATGAGCATTAACAAGCATTCACAAAAGTTTTTGTGAAACTGATACATTTTCATTGAGAGATGGATAGCTACATTGACAGATGAACTGATAGATCGAGGAAACAGAAGAACTGATGAATTGATAGATTGGACGATTATTGGGTAGATAAACCTAACCCTATCAGCAAACAGCGTTTAAACTCATTTGAATGATGCGTTCACTGTCGTTCAGTTGTTCGGTTAACTGAAGGACTCTGTGCTCGGGTCAGTTTCTGTTTGATCTTCTCTGTTGGACGGATCAAAGCTTCTTTGATGTCGGCTGAAGTCTGCAGAGCGCTGCACCGCTGCCCGGCATCGCTCTGAACGCGGCTCGCCAGCTGATCCGGCGTCAGTCCGGACGGTTCGGTCTGAACGGTTCAAAGAAACCCCACGCGCGTCAGATCAGTTGTTTTAAATTTTCATCTGGTGCCGTCCTGTTGAGAGCACTTAGCACCATCAAAGAGGAGGCTAATTAAAAAAACAGGAGCTGCAGGATTTAAATAATCAAAGTGTGAGGTGATTGGTCTGCGCCTCCACCTCCACTGTTTGATGTCTGACAGCCACGGGGGAAGCTGTTCTCTTCCCATGATGCTCTCTGTCTTCAGAGTGTTGACTGATCTGGTTCACTGCAAAAACTCAAAAATCTTACCAAGAATATTGGTCTTATTTCTAGTCAAAATGCCATTTCTAGTCAAAACAAATCTCATTCTACTTAAAATAAGAAACATCACATAAAAAGCAGCTTGTTTTTAGACACTTTTTACTTCTTTCAAGCAGATTTTCACTTGAAATAAGTAGAAAAATCTGACAGTGGAGCAAGTTTTTCTTTCTTATTACAAGCAAAAAAAAACTGCTTTCACTTGCAGATTTCTACTTATTTCAAGTGAAAATTTGTTTGAAACAAGTGGAAATGATCTAAAAACAAGTTCATTTTTTAGGCGATGATTCTTATTTTGAATGAAAAGAGATTAGTTTTGACTAGAAATGAGACATTTTGACAAGAAATAAGACAAATATTCTTGGAAAGATTTTGAGTTTTTGCAGTAAGCAGCAGCAGCAGCAGCAGCAGCTGTTGGTCTGTTTGATCAGATTGTCTGACTCCATCACGGCCTCCATGCAGCGCGGCGTCGGGATCAAACAGCGAGCAGACGCTTCAGAGTCGATGAGTCGTCTGGCTGCTGATGAGCTTCATGTTACTGACTCACAGTTAGCTGCGTACGCTGCATCGATCGTCTAGATGAAGATCTGAAGATCTGAGAAGAGTCGCCTCACTGACTCTGAACCCTCTGAGAAACACTGGACGTCTGTTTAGTTAAACCGACCATCGTTGGTCCGTCTACGGCCGCATCTTCACTAGTTTTTGTGATTGTAGCGGTTATGCTAGCTGTATTGGAAGTAGGAAGTTATAGACATGGTTTGGACGAGTCTTGAAGATATTTGTCATGAACTAAATGACAGTCACTACCCAGCCACCCCATCCACAAGCCCTGCCTGCACAGGCGCATCAAAAGAATAATGTGATACAAACTTTTATTACAGGTGGTAAAAGGTTGAGCCCTGACATGGGTATGTTATTACAATGAGGAGCCCCAAATACATTTTGAATCCATTATTAATCTGATTCTTTTGTTCAGCTCTGTTCTTTTTATCTGTTTTATTATCTTCTGTCGATTCCTTTGTTGTATCATAATTGAATCATCTAAGCACTGTTTAGATTGCATTGTATGTGTTTATACATGATTTTGATTATCCAATTGGGTGTGTTATTGGGATTTTAAAATTTCAATATGCACAAATAATCCGGACCCCAGGTTGGGAACCAATGTTTTAGCTGATTAATGATTGAGATTGTGTTGGGGGGTGGGGGGTTGTATTCGTGGCGGACGTAATTCAAATAAATGAATGTGTGGGAAACATTGCTATATCTATATCATCATTTAGTTTTTGCTTTTTCCTTCTTCTTTCATTTATTCTACACCTCTTGAACTTCAAGCTGCTGCCTATGTGCTTTAATCCCCCCTGGGAATAATAGAATAAAGTCTTTTGTATTGAATTGAATTGAATTGAATTGATGTGTGATCTGTGTATTCACAGTAAACAGAGAAACATGAGAAACACTTCCTCCTCTTTGAGCCGACCTGGCTGTGTGTTTCTCTGGACCTGGACCTGGACCTGGACCTGGACCTGGACCTGGACTAACCCGGACACCAACCAGGTCACAGCGTCACCACAGGCTCCTTCAGCGAGGTGAACAGATGGCCTCGGCTTCTGCAGAGCGCAGGCACTTCCTGTCTGTGCCAGAACCTCACAGAGACGCCATACTGCCTCACCGAGCAGAGACATGTGGAAAACAATCCTGCAACAACCAACACACACACACACACACAGACCCACACACACACACACACACACACAGGCCTACAGGCTGCACGGGAGTTTGCACCGAGCTCCTGCACCGAAGAACACGAACCAACTGACGCTCAGCGGATCAGATGAAACCACAGACTCAGAGCCTCAATCTCAGACCTGTGAGAGTCAAACAGCAGCTCCACCTGAAACCTGAACGGCCTCTACGATAAACACAACAAGAACAAAACAAACCAACAACAACAACAACAACAGTCTGATGCATCTGGGTGGAGATCCTCAGGTGTTTACAGACCCAGCATGAGCCTAACCTAACCCTAACCCTTGGATGTGTTCGACCATGATGCTGGTGGAACCGGTTTTACAGAATTTACACGATTTAAGGTTCATTTCACAAACAGTGACGACCTGAACCGACCATGTGCTCAGCTGCTGGAGAACCAGGAAGTACGGCTGCACAATTTAACGCCATGGAATTAAACACAATCAAAATAGCCAAGTGCAACGTCGTCCATCCAAAGATGAAAACAGTAGTTTCAGAGGAGACAGGATACGATACACAGAGACAGAAGTTACCAGGGCTGCAACTAAAGATTACTATTGATTTATCTGTTGATTATTTAAATGATTAATTGATTAGTTGTTTGGTCAATAAAACGTTAAAAAAATGTTGAAAAATATCAATCAGTGTTTCCAAACCACCAGATGATGTCCTCAAATGTCTTGTTTTGTCCACAAACCAAAGAGAGACTCAGTTTATTGTCATAAAGGAACAAAGAAACCAGAAATATTCACATTGAAGAAGCTGGAATCAGAGAATTTTGACTTTTTTTCTTTAAGAAACTACTCAAACTGATTATTAGATTATCAGAATAGTTGACGATTAATTTTATAATCGATTATTGCTCGATTAATTAAATGCAGCTTTAGAAATTACTACAACCAAGCGCTCCTATCTATGTTTTTTTCTGCACTTATTAAACTTTAAAAAGAAGAAGGTTTCAGTTTGTGATGCAGAGGATGAAGATGAGTCTGTTCATCTCTTCAGAAAAAACAATGAGTGAACAACATGTGGTGAGAAGTTCGCAAAAATAGAAACAAGACAGAGACTGACTCTATTGGATCCGTCGTCAGTAAAAGACACAAGTTCACTGCTACACGATAGAAAGATGTTCTTCTCGGTAACACGACTGTCGAACAGAGAGGTCACAAGGCCAGAGGGTCAGGACGTCAGGTGACATCATCACAATACCATGATGTTTGCACATTAAACACACCATGTGGCCAGGAAGCTGCAACCAAGCATCTCTACGTTTGTTTTCTGCACTCATTATTAATGATTACACATTTCCATGAAGAAGGTTTCAGTTTGTGATGCAGAGGACGAGGATGAGTCTGTTCATCTCTTCAGAAAAACCAATGAGTGAACAACATGTGGCGAGAAGTTCGCAAAAATAGAAACAAGACAGGAAGTTATACACTGCAAAAACTCAAAATCTTACCAAGAATATTTGTCTTATTTCTAGTTATAACAAATCTCATTCTACTTAAAATAAGACTCATCACGTTAAAAAGTAGCTTGTTTTTAGACACTTTTTACTTCTTTCAAGCAGATTTTCACTTGAAATAAGTAGAAAAATCTGACAGAGGAGCAAGTTTTTCTTTCTTATTACAAGCACAAAGAACTTGCTTTTACTGGCAGATTTTTCTACTTATTTCAAGTGAAAATACGTTTGATACAAGTGAAAATGATCTAAAAACAAGTTCATTGTTAGGTGATGAGTCTTATTTAAAGTGGAAAGAGATTAGTTTTGACTAGAAATGAGACATTTTGACAAGAAATAAGACAAATATTCTTGGAAAGATTTTGAGTTTTTGCAGTGTAACTCTGACTCCATTAATGGATCCGTAGGTACAAGACACAAGTTCACTGCTACACGATATAGCCTAGCCTACATTATTTCCTTCTCAGGCAAGTACATTTTTCATCTTGCACATGTGCGACCAGTAGGTTTTTTTTTCTACACAAGCAGAAACGTAGAAAGAACGACTTAAAGAATCTGGACTCTGTCATCACAGGTGGCATCCACTGAGTTTTTCCTCAGTGGATGTGAGGGTCTAAGGGCAGAGGATGGAAAGTAGCTAATGAGCTAAATCCGGTACAAGGCATCTCTTTTCATTTCAAGACTAATGTTATTTTGTACATTGTCCCTGATACAAATAAACTTATTAAACTAAACTAAACCAATTATGATAAAGCCCTTTGAGACAAACTGTTTGTAAAAACGGGCTATACAAATAAAACTGCCTTGCTTTTCCTAGCCTAGCAGGCCAATGTGTGTGAGGATCATGAATGGAAAGGAAATGTGAATATGTGCTTTGCAAGTCGATTTACATTGTGTGCTGTGCCCCTAAATTTTCTGCTTAAAATTTTAAAGCAGAAGTAAGCGATCCGGTGGTTTTGTCTAACTTCTTGTCAGCCGATGGAGTTAGCAGTCCCCGCCCTCGTCCCTACGTCACCACATTCACGCGCATCCCTTGGCTGCACACACAGAGAGGACCGCCCCTTTATGCCGTTCTCTCTCCTCATTGGATAAAGGTTGTAGGATACAAGGAAAGTTTTCTCCTCGGCTTACAGCAGAGCAGAGTGACTGACAGACCCGTGTTTCAGACCAAACACTCTATAGAAGTGATTGCTGTCGGAAGATATAACTATTTAAGACTTATATTAAAGCAGAAGTAAGCGATCCGGTCGTTTTCGCTAATGCTGCGTTCCAGGCAGGCTTTTGAAACCGTAAGTTACGGCTTCAAGTCACAACTTACGATTTTGTAGCGTTCCAGGCAACCCACTCGTGTTTCTCCGACCTGTTTTACCTGTGAAAGTCACTATAACGGCCACTCGTAACTTCTGACCCGTGAACTCGTACCAGATCGAACTGGTACGACTTCACAGGTCGGAAATACACGACTTACGAGCTGCCTTGAACGCACCATAACAGTCCTCGTCCCTACGTCACCACATCCCCACATCCCTTGGCTGCACACACAGCCCTGCATGCCGTTCTCTCTCCTCATTGGATAAAAACTGTAGGATACGATAAATGTTTTCTCTTCGGCTCAGAGCAGAGCAGAGTGACTGACAGACCCGTGTTTCAGACCAAACACTTTATGTAAGTGATTGCTGTCGGAAGATATAACTATTTAAGACTTATATTAACACAAATATATCACTTACTTCTGCTTTAACACAAAAATTCCGCTTACTTCTGCTTTAAGTTATGGAGCCACTGCTGTGCCCCTGGTAAAACAAAACAAAAGTTGGTGTGGAGCCCTGCTACTGCCTCCTGAAGGATCAGGAACCTCATCCAGAGCTCTTCCCCCCTAAACCCCCCAATGACAGAGCAGGAGAACATCTGGAGAGCTGCTGCTGTGTCCAGATGTTCTCCTGCAGGAGCTTCTCCATCAGACCTCATGATGAGGCGCTTGAACCTGTTTCCTGTCAGTTTGCACTGAAGTTCCTCTAGTCTGGACCTTCAGTTCACCCACCTCCTTCCTCCCTGCGCTGCTCCTCCTCCTCCTCCTCCTGCTGTCGGTGCCTCCGCTGCCCGCTGCCTCCTCCTGCTCCTTCTCCTCCTGCTCCTCCTGCTCCTCCTCTCCGTCCTCCAGCTCCTCCACGCCGGCCTCCTCCTCCTCCTCCTCCTCTACCTCCACTCGGAGCCGCTTGGCCGCCCGGTGGTATTCACCTCCTCCTCCTCCTTCACCTCCTCCACCTCCTCCTCCTTCTCCTTCTCTCTCTTCTGTCGCTTCCATCTCAGTCGACGGTGAATTCACGGCTGATTTTCGTTTGAAACGGAGGAAGAGACGATCAGTGACACCTGCTCAACCTCAACCTCTCTCTCTCTGTCTCTCTCTCTCTCTCTCTCCTCGCGCTGCAGACTGGTCTGGAGACGCCAAAGATAGGAAGAAGAAACACTGACGTCTCACTCCGTCACAGATTCAGGAACAGCAACAACAAAAAAATGTATTTATGAATCTCATTTGGTGGGAAAATGTTTTAATAAAAAGAAAAGGAAGATATAAACATGAAGAAATAAAGAAAAGAAAATGTTATAAGAAAATAAAAGTGGTGATTTTAGGTCAAGTGTGGATTTGAGTGATAAGAACACGCACTTGTCAACATCACTTCCTGTTGACAGGTGCGTGTCATTTTTTTTTCATTGATGCAGAACAACACATCAAATACGCAAGCAGTCAAAAACATTAAAACATTGGATAGTAATAAATCATTACAAAAATATAGTTTAAGAAAAGATAAATACATAAATAAGTCAAAGATGGGTACAGAGAAGGTAAAGAATAAAATAAAATGCATAGAAAAAAATCAAACAAAACAACAATAAAAGGAGGGTCAGTCAGAGGCTTGCTGTTGTTTATCAAGTTGAGAGATTTAAACAAAGACTTTAGCTCCAGTTAGAAAATGAGTGATCTTACTGATTTGGGCATTTTTTATTTGTGAATACAGTAATACATTTTGCATTAATTATAATATAAGTTCATCAGGTGATCAAGAGTCAGAGTCATTTATTTGCCATTTCATTGCAGTAAAATCCACATTGGAAAGTGATGGCGAGAGATTCACACTTAAGACAGAGCGCCATCTGCTGGATTAACAACATAGTAGCAAATAAAATCTTTAAAGGTGTACAGAAATGGCAGTTTGTCCTGTTTGTCGCGCCTAGTTTCCACGAGTTGCTGCACGAGTTTACCCGAGTAAGGAAAACAAATTTGATTGGTCGTTATTGATATTCAAAGCTTGGGATGAGACCGAGCTCCGTGTGTGTGTGTGTCTCAGATGTTTGATTGACGGATGACGGATCCAATATCAGTGGCTGGTGAATCGTGTACAGGCTGACGTATAATCCGTGTGCCTGCATTATCCAATGTGAAAAAAAATACCACACTTTCTTCCCGGATTTACTCAAAAATAGAATTTTGCACAAAGTTTGGGCTACATCATCTGATAGATGAGTTATTACACTAATGTTAAGACCCACAGTGGGCTCATATTCAATTTTCTCTTCTGTACAGCTTTAAGGTTGAGCGAGTTGAAAGATTTAGCAGCATTTAAAAAGTGAGTCTCAAGATCTCTCCAAAATGAAGTCACATGACATCCGAGTTGATCACACTCTAGTCGGTGTTGTTGTTGTTAGCACTGTGATGTCAAAACGCCGCATAACAACGACAAGTTGAGGTGGAAATGTAGCCAGTCAGTATGACTAATTTATTGACACAAGTGTCTGATCAACAGTGTTATTCACTTTTTGTTCAGTGTTGATGATGACAGCGGCCATCTTGGATTGTGAGCTCAGGGTTATTGAAATTCATTGTGTCATGAATCCTTGCAGCAACGTTTTCTGCAGACGTAAACAGAACTCAGCATTCAGATGTAGGCTACGTCGGCCATTTCCCTTTTTGATTCTACCCAGAATTCATTGCAACACAAAGATCAGTCATTTGATTTTAATGGTATTATATAACAGGTCACAACAAGCTTCATCACCTTCAGAAGCTGCAGACAGAGAGAAGACACGACCTCACTTCCTGCTCCACTCCAACCAGGTCAGAGTCTCTCTGCAGCTGTTTCCTCTGCATGGAGGTCAGGTTACCGTGGCAACAGCACACCTGTCAGACTGAAGGTGCACCCTATTTATAGCAGCAGCAACAGGAAAAAAAAAAACATCAGCGTTGACTCCTCCACACACACACACACACACACACACACACACACACACACACACACACACACACACAGGTGGTAAAATACAAAGAGAGTCTTTTATTTTGTTCCTGGGTTTTTCTCCACCGAGTGAGACCTCCTGTCTGTAGGCAGCCTGAGGATCTTTGATCGGTCTCAGATGCTGTAAACAAACTGACGTCACTTTCCTCCTTTTACACTTAAATCAACAAAATGAGTTTAATTTGTCATTTTACTGATCTAATGACGTGTTTTACAAACTGAAGCTTCTTTTTTAATTTGTTCATTTTATTATTATTGATGTTAATGAGACTGGAGCTCCACCTGGTGGCCGCTGCTCCTCATTGCATCACCCTCTTCACTCTTTGTCCTTCTCTGATTGGTCGGTCAGAGTTCACTGCTGTCAGTCACAGATGTGTTTGTGCCATGAGTCCAGCAGAGGGCACCAAGACCTGGACCTGGACCAGGACCTGGGCCAGGACCAGGACCAGGACCAGGACCAGGATCAGGACCAGGACCAGGACCAGGACCCAGAGTCATATCAGATCTTTTTCTGCAAAAACAAACTCCAGAACCAGGATAAAGGGCCAGAACCAGGACTAGGACTGGAATCAGAACCAGGATCGAGACTATATCCAGAACTAGGTCAAGAACCAGGACCGGGACCAGAACCAGAGCCAGGACCAGAAATGTAACCAGGTCCAGGATCAGAGCCTAGATTGGGACCAGGACCAGAATCTGGAACAGAACTGGAACTGTGTCCAGGACCAGAGCCGGGATCCGAACCAAAACCAGGACCAGGACTGGAACCAGAACCAGGATCAGGACCATATCCAGAACCGGGTCAAGAACCAGAACTAGGACCAGAACCGGAATTGGGACCAATACCAGGACCAGAACCAAAACTGAAACCAGATCCAGAACCAGAGATGGGATCGGGACCAAAACCACGACCAGGACTGGAACCAGAACCAGGATGGGACCAAGTCCAGAACCGGGTCCAGGGCCAGAACCAGGACCAAATTGGTACCAGAACCAGAAACAGGACTGAAACCGGATCCAGAACCAGAGCCAGGATCAGGACCAGAACTAGGACCAGAACCAGGACTAGGACCAGAATCCATCTAATGATCACATTGTTGGAAGATTCACAAGAGACTTTGATATGAAATGAACTTTCTGTTCTGGAAATACTGAAACAGTTTCTCATTTATTTTGTCCAAAGCCTGTGGATAGACATTTGTAACTTTACAGCTTTTTGTGTTGATAAAGAATATAAGTTGCTTTTGGAGGGATGTGCTGTTTGGACTCTATGACTTGAAAAATAAGGAAAAAGCCCAATGAAACATTTATTATCAACCTCATCAAACTGATGGCAGAACTTCACATTCAAGTTTATACGAAGGAAACAGTAGCCTACATCGATTGAACATGAACTTGCGCTTCAACTGGGAGCAGCAAAATCTGGTTGCTCTGAGTTTTTACTCAACCTTTACTTTGTTTTTGTTGTGCTTTTCATCTGTTGGTGCAAGATGAAGGCTTGGAAGTGGAGGTGTACCGCATGACCTTTCTGTCATCAGACTAGTAAGGTCAGTACAGAAAAACAATTGCCCCTGTTTTGTATAAAACACGTGAAACTAAAAATACAAATCACCGCTCATCAACACATATCTGTGTTCAAGGGAACAACATTCATATAGAAACATGGATATCTCACATCCGACTAGATCAGTAACAGCGTTTAATCCCAAAAGTCAGTTCGTATCAAGTTCAATCTATCATATTTACAACAAAACAAATTTCAGGAACTGTGGTTCAAGATTACGTTGGTCAATCTTTGTCATAGAATCTACATCTCTGCTTGTGTCAGCAGATCCACATGGCCACATCCACACTCCAACATGGCACAGAAACATGTATACCACTGAATGCTACATTTACATTTCTATATCTATGGTTAGCAGCATCCTCTGGTAGTCTGTAAAGGTCCAAGTAACAGATATGTGTATGTACATATGAGACCGATGTGGATGTTATAGTCATTCCCTAGGTGAGTCTCGAACCTCGGTTTCCCACACCACATGCGACGATGCAAACCGTTTCGCAAAGAGGTCAATGACCGATTGGTAGTCGGGTTTGAACGTCTTTTTTGAGTAAGTGAGTTTAACTTCAGAACTGCTAACCGCCACAAGTCGTCACTTCACCTCACTAGTCCCTTGTGACTGTTAGTGGCGATATCCGCGGACCTCCGTTACACATATTCAGAATTAGCGCTAGTGCTAGTGCACTATGATTATGTTCATCAAAATACCAAAGAAATGCCAGTTTTGTGCACTGATGTGTGTATAATCATCTACTTTATTTTACTACTGTTATTGTTATATTCAAGCTTTTGTTTCTTGTGTGTAAAACTACAATTGTCATATGTTGGGTTCTTAATCCCACCCTGAAGAACACTGAAGCTGCAGCTGTAGCTCTACAAAGCCTGTATGATCTTTGTGTAGGTTTCTGGTTGGATGTGTCCTCACAAAGTAGACCGCCTGTTCCACATTGAACACAGAGACACTGAGGAACCACGTCCCAACTCAAATCCAGGGTAGACAGGTTCAGTGAAGGTTGTGTCAAAGGTGTGGATTAAGATCCGTTTGTCAAAAGAGACTCTGTAGAAGGACAGAGAGCCAGCACGACAGTCTACATATACTCCTATTCTGTTAGACACAGAGGAGGAGGAAGAGGGAGGCGGGACGTCTGATTTTATATTATCGTGCCAGAAGGAGTAACCAAAACCACCAGAGCAGAAGAAACTCCAGGACTGATCATTTCGTCCAAACCTGCAGGCAGCACCATCTCTCCTCCTCCAATCTCTGGAAGCCAGTACTATATAAATGTTTCCTGTGTATTCAACCTCCCAGTAGCAGCGACCAGTCAAACCAGGTATACACATCACTGGGTAGTATCCATCCTGTGGCCCGTCTGTGGTTGCCTTCACTGCCCTCTTGTTCTCAGACAGTTGGAAGTGTCCGTCTGTGGGATTTATGTCCAGTGAGAGCTCAACAGCACCTGATGGAAAGAACAAGACCAAACAGTCTTTTAATGGCAGACATTTTGACTTTAATTGACTCAAATATGGAAGCCCAAACTGTTCAAAAACATAGCAATAAATGAATCACAAGCTCCATTCATGGACAGATGAGGGTTGAGTGGTAATACAGTAATAAGGTATACCGTTGTATCTTAAATAGCAATGGTATCAGTTTCAATACCGTCATTAAAAAATATATGCAGTGCACTCACATAGGGGCCTGAAATATAATTTATTTTACTGCCTAAATAATGAGTGTATGTCCAGCAGCTACATATGTGTGGTGGGGTTTTCAGTTTTTACTCCAATAGTATCATGTTTTCCTTTGGGGGTGAGTTGGTCCTCAAGAAAAACACAACTTCTTCTGTTTGTTAAGGTTGGTAATGTACATGCTTTGTTATTGTTTCAGTATTCTTATGTCGTGTTTGGAAGGGTATGCCCTTTCTGAATGACATTTTGGTGACTCCGTCTGAGCTGCACAACATGACTTTTATTTGGCCACCATAATACCGTATACCTCTGTAAAATGTGGAGGAGGTTTAACGGTATCAACATTTGGATACTGCCCAACCCTGGGACAGATATAGACATGCATTTTCTGGCAAGCTAAAGCCAACATAACCGATCAGACGTCACTGACTGGTCCATCAACCGGTACCAGTGCCAATGACGGCAATGGCAAGGGCAATGGCAAAAAGCACCACCAGTACCGGCGATGACAGAAGCAGCAATGCCACTGGTACGGACGATGGCAATGGTAGGGGCAAATTAATCCACACTTACACATTGTCAGTTCAGTTCTCAGGAGCTGCTCTGTACGTTCCAACCTAGAAGCAAAGCAAAGCAAGACAAGTTCATTTGTGTTGACATTTAGACACAATGTAAAGCAAACACAAGGTAGAGGATACAGAAGATTATATACACAGACACAAAGGAAGAAACAAAGCAAGAATAAAAACTCCAGCAATCTACAATGTCTTTAAGTGCTGAATTTAAGGCATTTCACATTTTGAAGCTGTTATGACTCATCTCACCCGAGATCTGTACACTGAGGACTCTGCAGTGCAGCAGTGAGCAGCTTCATTTCTGAACCCCGTGGGATTTGATTGGACTGGCAAATCAAAGCTGCAGCCAGGACTTCACTCTTCTTCAGGCAGTGAGACTCCACTCTGTTTGGGAGAAGCTGTGATGACTCATAAAACCAGTAGTGATGCTCTTCAAATTTACTAATCTGTCTATTTAAACTTCAGCAAGTATCTGTATCTGGTAACTCATTGGGCCCGAGTTTGGTGGCGCAGCGCAGGTGGCGCAAGGTAGCGCAGCCGGTCTAATGCAAGTTTCGACCAGCGCAGCCTAGCGCAAAGTCAGATTGGAAGATTGGTAGATCGCGCTGCGCTGAGATAGGCGTGGCCGCGCAGCAGGGGGAGGCGTCACAGATTCAGCTTGGTGCAGTGGAAGTTTCGTGCGAAAATGTCCCGCCGAGGTTGCGCTGAAAGCTCGCCACCTCAAACCAGGTCTATTCTCAGCGCAGGGCGGAGCGCAGCAGGTGCAGTGGAAGTTTGGCTGACTGACCTGCAGTGCACACACGTCACCAAGACCTCACAGGCAGATCTCCACAGTTCCAGGCACATTTCAATGCAATAAATATCCACAATAACCACTATTTAATGCAACTAATGGAATCAACACGTGAATTTATATCTATATAGATTGTCCCGTCACATCTGACATCAGATCAAAGCAGAGATCAAAGGCTGTCGGCACGAGTAATGGAAACTCCACCTGAATTAACACAGCAGGGACGAACTGGCACTGAAAAGCAGCTGCGGATGTCCCAAAAGCAGGACTGTGAGGGTGGATGACTGCATGTCGCTGCCGTGTTGAGATACGCACCGTGCCCTTGTGATGATCCCCTTTATTTATTTATTTACTTATTAATTCATTAGCGCGAGCGACCACGTCGTCATGCAGCCTTAATGAAAAACAAAACACAAATCATCATCTCTCTTAGTCCACCACAACAGCCTCGGTATCAGATAGTCAGTATATAGCCTACTACAGTATACTCAGCATCTCTATCACAGAAAAA
Source organism: Trachurus japonicus (assembly GCF_045865225.1). Lineage (NCBI taxonomy): Eukaryota > Metazoa > Chordata > Actinopteri > Carangiformes > Carangidae > Trachurus > Trachurus japonicus. The sequence continues at coordinate 35,815,412 of NC_140907.1, forward strand.
AAAGAAAAAAAAGAGACGGACAGACAGACAGACAGAGAGAGAGCGTCCTTTATGCTGATTTCATCCCGCATGGTGTTTGTTTATGTTGTGATTAGTGTACACCTCTCATCTTGCTTACACAGGGTGTGAATAAATATGAGTTTCTTTATTAGTTTATTAGTTGTTGTTTTTTACTCTAAACAGTGGTTCTCAGTGTATCAGATCAATCCTGGTTAAGTATATTAGTAAACTCAGTCATTATTGGTCACTCTGAGCTCGGACCTCCGGACCAAAACAGCTGTTTCCTCCTGGGAGAGGTTCGGCCTCTGGCGTCGCTGTCTCCTCCGTCCATGTCAAAGTATAAAATGACAAACTTGCAGTGCGCATCGCCCGCGGCGCAGTTAAAGGTGAGGAGAGGAGCTCATTTGATTGGTGAAGATCCGAATCGGCTGTGTTAATCCCACTTCTCCTCCTCCTGTCTCCCTCCCGCCCTGTCTCCTCCCCCTTTGCCGTTTGCGCCGGTAGGAGGGACGAGGGGCGGGCTTGCGCTGGCGTAAGTCGGACTGCGCGGCCCACCAAACTTGGGAAATGGACCTGGACACGCCTCGTTAGCGTGGCGAAGCTGCGCTGCACTTAGACTTCGCCCGGTCTAGGAAACTAGGGCCCATTGAGTTCAAATAGACCAAAATGTTGTAAATTCACACATCCTACAGGAATGAATGTCTCATATTGTAAATCCTTCAGATTTTTAAGAGTTCTGCTTTCTAAAAGTGCCACATTTCAAAGGATGCCCTCTCTTGAGCAAAACAATTACTTGTGGTGAAATGTAATGGCCATGTGGAATAATTTCCCTAATAAGCGACAATAAAAGTCTATCGTCTAATGTCTAATCTTTCAGCCCTGTATTGAATAAAAAAGCTGATGTTCACCTGTGACGTTGTGTTTCTGAATCCAGCAGGTCATTGTCTTCCACATCTAGATGTTTCAGAAAAGACAGGGACCTAAGAAACTCCAATTCCTGACGGTTTTTCTTTGTGAGTCCAGTTTGAAGCAACCTAACAAAACATTACACAGTAACAAACCATTAAAAGTGCCACATTTGAAAGGATGCCCTCTCTTGAGCAAAACAATTCCTCGTGGTGAAATGTAATGGCCATGTGGAAAGGAATTTCCCTAATAAGGGGTAATAAAAGTCTAATGTGTAATGTCTAATATTTCAGCCGTGTATTGAATAAAAAAGGTGATGTTCACCTGTGAAGGTCAATTGTAACACCTTCTGTTTCTGAATCCAGCAGGTCTTTGTATTCCACATCCAGATGTTTCAGACAAGACTGGGATCTAAGAAACTCCAACTCCTGATGGCTTTTCTTTGTGAGCCCGGTTTGAAGCAACCTAACAAAACATTACACAGTAACAAACCATTAGAACATTAAACATTGTGTTTGATGCGGTTCTGCAGCTGCTTGTTTTGGGTAGAGATGTACCGAATCCTGATTTTTTTGGGTTCTGCCAAATAGTGTTGTCTTGTTCGCATACATTTCATGTTCAAAAGACTGAATTGTTTGATTGAATGAACTGAAGAAAATCACTTCCTGAACTGCTTTGTTCTTTTCTCAGTACAGTTGGGCTCCGCAGCATGCGTAAACCTTCCTGTAATCATTGGTGGTGTCATTATGCTGACGTGCGTCTCAGACAGACCTGAGACCTGTCCATGGTGTACTGCACCAGGATTGGCTTACTTGCTGATTTTCTAGGCTACAGGATTCAACATGGGTCTTTGTATTTCTTTTAAACATTTACAAGACTACAATTTGCAATGTATTTTAAGTTATAAAACATTTACCTACCTGAGAGTCTCCAGTTTACAGTGTGGACTCTTCAGTCCAACAGAGAGCAGCTTCAGTCCTGAGTCCTGCAGGTCGTTGTTTCGTAGGTCCAGTTCTGTCAGACTAGAGGACTGGGAGCTGAGGACTGTGGCCAGAGATTCACAGCTTCTCTCTGACAGATTGCAGTGTCTCAGCCTGAAGTCACAGATAATGGTGAAGACACAACTTTCGACAGACCGCTCTGGATCAAATGCTCAAATGATAATTTCAGGAAATAAAAAATTAGTTTCACCCTGACCTGAGAGTCTTCAGGTTTGATTTGTCCAGTCCAGAAGAAAGCAGCATCAAGCCTGAATCCTGCAGGGTATTGTTACTCAGGTCCAACTCACGCACAGTTGAGGACTGAGAGCCAAGAGCTGCTGTCAGCCCTGGACAGCAGTTCGCTGTGAGCGCAGTTTGACTAAATCTGATTAATAAACAAATTATTAATATTCTATTGATATTGATCTTTATGGTCATTGTTAGGGTCCAAGTTCTGGGGCGTAACATTGATATTGCAAACCAACAGTTAAAATGTATTAATCCATTGTTTTTAGGACCTTGGGAAACATTTCACTGCTTGTGTTTTTAGCAGCAATAAATACAAAACCAGCATTCTTTTGGAGCAATGTTTAATTGACCAGCCAGCACGTCCGACAGTCTTTCCCCCTACTTATCCTCTTGGTGACTATACTGTTGTTTTATTTGATAGTCATTCTATAACCCAAATTACTTGACGATTTTAAGATAATGGTTTAAGGACATCAGAATGAAAATCTAAATATAATACCATCTTAATCTAACAATGACAGAATGTATGATTTGTTTTGGTCATGGATTAGAAGTGATTTTAACTTGCCATTTTGCTCTTCTAGGGGAAGGGTATTAAGTGGCGATTGAATATCTCCTCATTCCATCTATTGAGGACTTATTATAAGTCACCACAACTGAATTGGGTAACTGGCAGATTGGATGGTTTCCCAGTGGGTCAACACAACAGATTTTCCCCTATCTCTTTGTTTGAAGAGTTCACAAAGCAAGCAAGTTTTGTTTGTTATTTCTTAGTTGGTATTAGCCTGGAAGAATCACATTTTAAAACTATCCCCCTGGTGGCTCAGTGGCAGTAAATATAAAAAGGAAAAAGAGACATAGTCTAACCTGAGGGTCTCCAGTCTACAGTGTGGACTCTCAAGTCCAGCAGAGATTAGATTCAGTCCTGAATCCTGCAGTTTGTTGCTACTCAGGTCCAGTTCTGTCAGGCTAGAGGACTGGGAGCTGAGGACTGTGGCCAGAGCTTCACAGCTTCTCTCTGACAGATCGCAGTGTCTCAGCCTGAAGCACACATAGTGGTGAAGACACAATTTGCTTTGTACAGCGAACAGGACAACTTTCAACAGACCGCTCTGGATCAAATGCTCAAATGATAATTTCAGGAAATAAAAAAATAGTTTCACCCTGACCTGAGAGTCTTCAGGTTTGATTTGTCCAGTCCAGAAGAAAGCAGCATCAAGCCTGAATCCTGCAGGTTATTGTTACTCAGGTCCAACTCTCGCACAGTTGAGGACTGGGAGCCAAGAGCTGCTGTCAGCCCTGGACAGCAGTTCGCTGTGAGCACAGTTTGACTCAATCTGATAAATAAACAAATTATTAATATTCTATTGATATTGATCTTTATGGCTTAGCTATTATACCAGGTATTATTCCAGATAAAAAGTATGAACATTTGTGAAATATTGTAATGGTTGAAAATATGAAGAACATGATGATGATTGAAACTGTATTGAAATACCCTTCATGGTTCTCTTTAGGTCTTACACATTTACTAAAGGTTTAGCATAGCAAAGAGAGTCAGGATCAGGGTAAAATCAGGATTTCATCCGTCTCTTTGTGTAATACCACTAGGCCAATATTATCAGTGGCAGTAAATATGTAAAGTGAAAAAAAGACATAATTACACAATAATCTAACCTGAGGGTCTCCAGTCTACAGCATGGACTCTCAAGTCCAGCAGAGATCAAATCCAGTCCTGAATCCTGCAGTTTGTTGTCACTCAGGTCCAGTTCGGTCAGACTAGAGGACTGGGAGCTGAGGACTGATGAAACCTCCTCACAGCACTTCTCTGTGAGTCTGTTTTGATTCAACCTGATGAAAGTAATTGAAGATTAAAAAAATCTGAGTACTGACGAGATCTGAGGTACAACAGAAAACAGAAAGTCATCACACTGTGATCTGACCTGAGAGTCTCCAGTTTACAGTGTGGACTCTTCAGTCCAGCAGAGAGCAGCTTCACTCCTGAGTCCTGCAGGTTGTTGTTACTCAGGTCCAGTTCTGCCAGACCAGAGGACTGGGAGGTGAGGACTGACGACAGAGCTTCACAGCTTCTCTCTGAGAGGTTACAGCTACTCAATCTGAAGGAGAGTTAGTGGTTAACAAAAGCAATTAAACCTTTTCTGTTGCAGTGTAACCAATTGTAAACTCTTCAAAAAATGTTCAGAAATATTTGTTCAGTCAATCATTTCTCCCTTTGATAATGTCAAATGGTGTTGTATTTTATATTGTTGGAATGCCTGATTAGTCACCTTTATAATGAGGTACAAATTGTAAGGATCGTGCATTCATGGAATGAGCAAGTCAGCTATGTGCCAAAATCCCCAAAACAGAGCTTGTCATCGTGGAAGATAATAAGATAAGATAAGAAGACTTTATTGTCCAGTGGTTTTAAAAACACAGTGGAAATTTGCCTTTGGCATCTTGGTAGTCAGCCAACAACAACAGCTGGACACATCCAGCACAGTAACAAATAAACACATGAAATACAATAACACATGAAATACAACATTACAATATCATACAACAGCTACGGTTTCACTGTAGCTCAAAGTTCACCTGAAGATGCTCTGGTTCAAGATATCCACTGCAGACGGCACAAATGACTTTTTGTACCCTGCTTTTTTAGCTAAGGGAACTCTGAGCCTCCTTCCTGATGGCATCAAAACAAATGCGGAGTTGAGAGGGTGGGTGGTGTCATTGTAAATCTGAATGGCTTTTTTGGCCATAGAACGATTGTATATTTCCTTGAGCTGAATTTGCTTGTCTCCTGTTATCTTACTGGCCTGGTTAACTACCTGGGCCAACTTATTCCTGTGTCTGACTGAGAGGTTCCCATACCAGGAGATGATATTAAAGGAGAGAACACTCTCAGTGAGTGACCGGTAGACCATGGTCAGGGTTTGTTTACTGGCATTAAAGCTCTTTAATTGTCTAAGAAGATGCAGCTGCTGTCTAGCTTTTTTGTAAATGTTGTCTGCATTTCCCTGAAAGGTGAGGTTGTTGTCTATGGTTGTGCCAAGATATTTAAACTCGCTGACCTGCACCACATCCTCCCCTCTCATGCCAACAGGCCTGAAGATAGACCCTGTGCATTCTGCTCCTGCCCTCTCTCCCAAACACATCTCCTTGGTTTTACTGACATTAAGGTCAAGGAAGCTGTTCTCAAACCAGGTGGTAATTTGGTTGATGTGTTGGGAGTAGGAGGGACAGCAGACATCCTGCAGGCCGGCAACCAGGGCCATATCATCAGCATACTTAATAAGAGAGAAGTCTTTGCTGTTATATTGCAACTCATTTGTATACAGGGAGAATAAAAGCGGCGATAAGACGCACCCCTGAGGAACGCCGGTGTTCAGGACAAGACAGTCAGAAAATATATTATTAACACACACACGTTGGGGTCTCTCTCTCAAAAACTCCCTGATCCACAAAGTGAGATTGCTACTGACGTTCAGGTCACATAAACGTTTCAGGAGAATGTGCGGCTGAACCGTATTAAAGGCGGAGGAGAAATCCATAAAAAGTACACGAACATAGGTTGTAGCATGATTATTTAAGTGACAGAATATTTTATCCAAAAGAGTGAGAGTGGCATCTTCCACACCTCGACTAGCTCTATAGGCAAATTGCATGGGGTCCATGAACTCTGCTGTTTGTAGTGTGAGTTCCCTGCTCACTCAATGGCAGGCAATCTCTGAGTCAGTGGCATTCCCATATCTCTACCTACCTCCTTCCTACTGGATGACAATGCCCCCCAGGAGCCAGGATCATTACAGAGAACCTTCAGAATGTGGGAGTGGAAAGTATGGAGTGACCTACCAAGAGTCCAGACCTCAACCCAAATGGGATCAGATTGGGTGTGCTGTACCTGCTAAAGTGACAAACACAACCACGCTGGTTGACCTTCAACAACTCCTGCGGAATGGGATGCCAAGGTCCCAATAAACCAAGTGGGACAAAGGATATGTTTGTGAGGGACAAAATGGGATTTTTTTTTTTTTTTTTCCTTATTAATGTCAGAGTGTGCAAACATCCAATCCACCAAGCAACTCGGAACAAGAGTACCAACAGAAGAATATTGCAAGGGATTTTGGCACATTTTTCTTGGGTGCTACCCACACGTTTAGCTGTGTTGCTCATTTCACAGATGCATGATCCTTAAAAGTTGTAGCTCATTGTAAAGGTGACTACACAGGCTTTCTAACAATATAAAATATAACACGAATTGGTATTATTAAAGTGACTGAAGAATCAGATCTATTACAACGTTGACTTATTCTTTCGATATAATTTGTATATTTGACTTATTTGCTGATCCCCCTACAAATGATAATTACAGTCACTATCTGCAGTTATCTCTACACTTACAGAGCTTTCTTGGAGGCTTTGATCACCGGCAGCAACCTCAGAAGAGCCTTCTCTGAAGCAGAGTATTTCTTCAGGTCAAACTCGTCCAGATCTTCTTCTGATGACAGTAAGATGAAGCCCAGAGCTGACCATTGAGCAGGAGACAGATAACGTGTGGAGAGACGTCCTGAGCTCAGGGACTGTTGGATCTGCTCAACTAGAGAACGATCACCCAGTTCATTCAGACAGTGGAACAGGTTGATGCTTTTCTCTGCAGAGGGAGTCTCTCCAATCTTCATCTTGATGTACTGGACTGTTTCCTGATTGGTGAGTGTGTTACTTCTTGTCTGTGCCATCTGGCCACGTAGGAGTCTCTGATTGTTTGGTAGTGAGAGACCCAGGAGGAAGCGGAGGAACAAGTCCAGGTGTCCATTTGGACTCTGTAAGGCCTCGTCCACAGCGCTCTGGTGAAGATGTCTTAGTTCAGGTTCATTTCTGAACCACTTAGACCACCAGGAGGTCTGTTGTTGTGACATCAGGTTGAGTCCAGAGTTGATGAAGGTCAGATGGACATGAAGAGCAGCCAGAAACTCCTGAACACTCAGATGGATGAAGCAGAACACCTTGTCCTGGTACAGGCCTCTCTCCTCTTTAAAGATCTGTGTTAACACTCCTGAGTACACCAAGGGTGCTCTGATATCGATGCCACACTCTGTCAGGTCTGATTCACAGAAGATCAGGTTTCCTTTCTGCAGCTGCTCAAAAGCCAGTTTTCCCAGAGACCTAACCATCTTTCTGCTCTCTGGACTCCAATATTGATCTGATGTAGGTCTACCATAATACCTATCATTCTCTCTTTTCATATAGACTACCAGGAAGTGGATGTACATCTCAGTCAGGGTCTTGGGCAGCTCTCCTCCCTCTCTGGTCTTCAACAGCTCCTCCAGAACTGCACCAGTGATCCAGCAGAAGACTGGGATGTGGCACATGATGTGGAGGCTTCGTGATGTCTCAATGTGGGAGAGGATCTTTCTGGCCTGCTGCTCATCTCTGAACCTCTTCCTGAAGTACTCCTCCTTCTGTGGGTCAGTGAACCCTCTGACCTCTGTCACCATGTCAACACACTCAGGAGGGATCTGATTGGCCGCTGCAGGTCGTGTGGTTATCCAGAGGCGAGCAGAGGGAAGCAGGTTCCCCCTGATGAGGTTGGTCAGCAGCACGTTGACTGAGGTGGACTCTGTCACATCAGTCAGACTCTCAGTGTTGTGGAAGTCCAGAGGAAGTCGACACTCGTCCAGACCGTCAAATATGAAGACGACCTGGAACTGATCAAACCTGCAGATTCCTGCTTCTTTGGTTTCAGAGAAGAAGTGATGAACAAGTTCCACCAAGCTGAACTTTTTCTCTTTCAGCACATTCAGCTCTCTGAAGGTGAAGGGAAATGTGAAGTGTATGTCCTGGTTGTCTTTGTCTTCAGCCCAGTCCAGAGTGAACTTCTGTGTTAAGACTGTTTTCCCAATGCCAGCCACTCCCTTTGTCATCACGGTTCTGATTAGTCGGTCTCTTCCAGGTGGGGCTTTGAAGATCTCTTCTTGTCTGATGGCTGTTTCTGGTCTGTCTGGTTTCCTGGACGCTGTTTCAATCTGTCTGACCTCATGTTCATGATTGACCTCTCCAGCCCCTCCCTCTGTGATGTAGAGCTCTGTGTAGATCTGGTTCAGAAGAGCTGAATTTCCTGCTTTAGCGATGCCTTCAAAAACATGCTGGAACTTTATCTTCAGAGCAGATTTGAGTCGTTTCTGACTAACTGCAGCAACAGTTCCTAAATAAGAACAGAATGCCAATATTTACAGCAGTTAGTGAAATATTAACCAGGTCAACGCCCCCTATTCATACACATACACAATGTATTGTGGCACACCACTGCTGTTAGATTATGAGGGGAAACATTGGAACATATATGAAAGTGGATGGTGGAACAGCTCCTTACTGCTCTGAAGACTTTCAGCCACATCCTCCTGTTTCATTCTTCTCAGGAAGTGTAGGGTGATCTCAAGAAATGTTTCTCTGGTGCGTCTTCTCTGGTCTTCATCCACACCATCCATTAGCTCATCATCCTCACTCATCTTTAAGCATTCTGGGTAATCTGAACTCAGAACCTTCTGGAACATCTTCAGCTGAGTCTTTATAAAAGTTACAATGTTCTCCTCAAGATGCTACAAAACAATCACAGGTCTTGTATAAGTATGGAAACTCGTCTGTAATGTTGGGAGAGCTTCATTTTCTATAAGACTGCAGCAAAATTAATTAAGTAAAATTTGCTGTTGGACATCATCACATACCATAAATATGGACTCCAGCTCTGTTGGACGCAGCTGGACGACTTGACTGCTGAGAGGCTCTGAATTTTGCTGCTCAATGCTGTAGACAAAACAGAAAGATGAATGTAGAGTTCCCTCATGAGATATTCCATGGATGAGATGCTACGGATACAATATGTTCAGCGATGAGAAAATATAACATTGCAACACCTTATCAACATTAAATACTTAGTTTACAACTATTCATAGTGTCCAATACCCAAACTTCAAAGTCTAAAGAATGGTGAATCTACCCAGACAGGCTGTCCCTTTTTATTCACACTGCTTCTGTTCCATTGTTTGAACAAAAGAACAGCTGGCGAACAAGACGTTTGTTTAAAAAGATTTCCTCACATCCTGAAGATTAGATTTCCTCTGTATCACTGAGAAGTGGTTGAGTGTTGGTGAGTCCAGTGCTTTTACTCAACTTTTGCCCAATGACTACAACTCCCCGTGGATGTCTGGACGAGGAGGAGGAATAGCGACTGTTTACAAGAGTCACTATAAATGTAAGCAGCTATTGCCATCGTACTTGTTCACCAGCTTTGAACTGAGTTTATTTGAGCTGGGTCCCTCTCACATAGTGCTGTGTGCAGTGATCAATCAGCTTCCCAAATACAATAAAGACTTTGTAAAAAAACTTCGTGGCTGAAGTTATGCCTAAATATGACCATGTTCTTATAGTTGGGGGATTTTAATGTCCACGTGTGTTCTGAAGGCTGCAGGACAGAGCAGGTGATTTAGCCAGATCCAGCCCCTAACACACAACCACACTTTCAACACACACCACATCTGTGTGCACTGCTTACATTAGATTAAAGAACCATAAAAGGATCGACTGTATCTTGCTTCCTTCTTCAAACTGTATCCTGCTTCCTTCTTCATTTAAGTCTTGGGGGAACTTTATAGACTGTGTTCTAATAGACGCACACTTCGCGATTACAAATCAGAGAAGCCAGTCTGCATTCTTTAAGCCTTCATCATGTGTTGTGTTGTGGACCCCCCATGCAAATCTTAGTTCCTTAGCCCAGTATATTAAACCTGAAGCTCAGAGGGGACGGTTGTTTCGCTGTTGCAGCTCCAAAACTATGAACTGATCTGCCTCAACACATCAGACAGTCCTCTTCTCTGCCTGTTTTTAAATCTCTTCTTAAAACTGACCTTTTCTTCTCGGCCTTTGACCCCTAGTAAGATACTTTGTCTGATTTTATCTCATTTTTATTGATTTTATTGTACGGCCCATGTTGTATGTATTTTAATTTATATTATTTGTATTTTACAAGTAATTTCATGCCCTATGTGAGGTGTTAGGTCTTTTATTTCTGATGTCATTTATTTATTATTCTGTGCAGCATTTTGGTCCACTATGGATAATTTAAAGTATTCAACAAATAAAGTTGGATTGGACTGGATTGGAATCACAAACACACCTGGTATAGATTCTTACCTTTCTTCAGTAGAACAGTGATCATCTGTGAAGTTAAGAGGAGGGGTCCTAGACCTCATGGACACACAACTGGGAACAGAAGAGTCTGGTCCCTGCTGAAGAACACTGATAGAAACAAGCCTTTAAAGAGGAGCTATGCAAGTCTGGCTGGCCATGTGCATTTGTTTACAATGAAGTTGGCAAAAAATCAATACATGGAGCGGTGGATAGCGCTATATAACATATACAATGTTACAACGTGTATATTTGTGTAGTCTTAATTGTCATAAACAAAAGATTACGAGTTACAGAGCATGTTTGTGTCACGGTGAGCAGAGACGAGAGGTGGGACTTATATTTACTTACGGAGTTTCTGAAGGAGTTTGTCCTTTAAATTTTGAAGGTAACTCCATGGACCAGTGGCTCTTGCAGGATGTATAGCTGGGTTCAAGTCCAGGAGAGTCTGGTCTGTGCTCCTGCTCTGGGCTTCAACACAACACAACACAACACACACACAGGTTTGTAAATAATGATGATGCAGTGATTTGACAACAGTTAGAGATCTTCGTCTCACCTCTGAGCTTTGGATGGAGTCTCATGTTTCCCATGCAGCATTGAGTTAGAGGGAAGGACTCCCTCTTCACCCTGATCCATGGTAGGAGCTCCACCTTCACAACACAACAATTACGTGGTAAAAACAGGAAGCTAGGGAACTGCATGACACAGTTATCGAATGGTCGCCAATCAAGTTGAATGTCTGTGAAGCACCACTCACTCAGAAAAGAAGGCTTACTAGAATGAAACTGGGAGACTGGAGTTCATAAACAAAAATGAATACTACAATCTTGGAAAAACATCTGAAACAAATACTAATTTTGTTTAAATTTCTCTAATTAACATTAAGGACCACCATGGCGGTATTTTAAAAGCCAAAAGCTTCACAGGTGTTTATTTACAAAATGAAATAAATTAAATTGTTGTGAGCTTTTCTCTCAGGAAGTAAAATATAAAATAAAAATAAATGCACTTAACAGAAAACCACTGTCTGGGATTGTCTGCTGCTGTGGAGGACTTGTGGAGGTGATTAGATGGGTGGAGGTGAAACTAGAGCTGAAGGTAGCAGGTATGCTATCAGGGGAGCTCGGGCTCAGAGGTTGGAATTTGACTAATGTCAACTTCCCTAACTGGAGAAAACACTGTGTGATACAGTTTCTGTTATAGGCCATTTGAAAACCATATCTTCTTTAAGTCTTCTACAACAATGATATAATAAAAAAGTAAAATACAAGCTAAGTGTTAATGTTGAGTTATCATACTTCTTGACAGCCACATACAAGTAACTGTTCCTGAATGTACAGTATTTACACTCAGACAAGTGCTGTGCTCAAATTTAACAGTTTACTTATCCAAGTCTATCCTTGAATGAATAACTGCCATTACATCATAGTGACATAAATCTGCACTTATTCAGTGACAAGAAGAACAGATGGATCATCTATTTGATTTGATCTATTAAAGATCAAGGAAACATCCATCCAACAGAGAAAACAAAACAAAATAGAATCACAACACATTTTCTTTATACAACATATAAGTTATTTACTTAAAGCTGAAGCAAGAAAAGGGGAAAGAGACTCTTACCTGTTTCCAGTCTGAAGGTTCTGGTGAATACTGAACCAGCTCAGAGCAGTAAATCTGTTTACTCTGCATGGCGTCAATGAGGAAGTGAAATTCAGCCCATTCAGCTTCCTCTTTATGGTCATTGTGGAATCTCGCCATAACACGCTGTTCTCTGTGTGTCTGAGTCTGTGGGGGCTAGATTATTTGATTATTTAACATCCAAAAACACACCGTTTCAACATTTACTCATATTTATTTCGAAGGTGACAAATGAGTATTCTGATGATGCTAATATGAAATTCCCTCTTTAACAATTCCTCCACTGCAGCTCAGCAAGGAAACACAGGGACTTTTTGTTTTTCAAACATTGCATTTCAAGGCTTTAAAGATTCAACTCTATATTTTTTAAGCCTGCCCACAAGCCTTATCCTT